>NC_036652.1:3342658-3343428 GCF_002806865.2 Cucurbita pepo subsp. pepo
TAACTCTCTCATGAACAATTTACTTATGATCAAACCATAAACCAAGTCCTTCCAGGGTTGGTGAGAGAGTGTGACTCCATTTTTCAAGTCCCGAAATCAGTACTTAAGGGAACTACTCGTCTACTTATTCTATATCGGAAAGAGTGAATTTCATCTCGTGAAATTATGTTCCCAGCTCCCTGTCTGGTCAAGTTCCCAAAACAGTAGACATATTAAATTTGCTATAAAAGTCATTCTCAACTCCCTTGGGATTGAGATTGAGTCGCATTTGGTCAACCGGTAAAATATTAATTTTCTCGATTAATGAATTTGTGAAGCGAGATAAAAAAAATTCGTGGTCCAATCTTATACAAACTCTTTGCAGTATAAGACACACCCACTCACATATGTCAACATGAACGATTTAGATATAATCATTTGAAACAATTACAGACAGAGTCGTATCAATCATGTTATCAGGATAAGAGACCAAACCTTATCGACATACGATAGACCCTTTAGGTTATTCTTAAACATGATTCTCTTGTATGTCAATCACATGTTGTTTAAGANCCTTATCGAAATACGATAGACCCTTTAGGTTATTCTTAAACATGATTCTCTTGTATGTCAATCACATGTTGTTTAAGATTACATCAATGATCTAGGACTTTTCATACCATGGATAATGTTAAATTTTAAATAAAATAATCAAATATATTATTAAAATTAAACAATTAATTACAAGGCTTTATGGCATGAATCTCAATACTCTCCATGTCCAAGATATT
>NC_036652.1:3350004-3351605 GCF_002806865.2 Cucurbita pepo subsp. pepo
GTGTTTTGTAATTGAACCATCGAGGTCGGTGCACATGAGAATGTGTACTCAAGTTATTTGGCTTCATTGGAAGCTGTTATAGTTGGCCACTTGTCAACATTTTCTCCTTCACAAGACTCGCATTGGATAGTGGCCGCTTTGTCTCTTTTTCACCTGCATCAATAAGTGGTATTGGTGTTTAGATCTTTCTCGTATTCGACGAGTTGGGGTTATGTTCTTCCCTTTAGATGTCAATGGGTTGAACTTGTAAGAGTCCCGCTGACCTCTCGGTTGGAAATGAACGTTTAACTAGCGCACCGAAAGTATTAGAATCGTTCTTGATCCTACTTAGAATTAAACAAAACAAAATGTTAAACAAACTACATTGAAGAAATATGGAGAAAGTTCTCGCACATCTTTAATCTACTTGCTCCAACTTCTCCAATAGTTGAATCTCCACCGTAAAGTATTCATCGCTAGGAATCGAACACAAAGTCAAGGCTTGTAGTTGCTTCTCGAAAGCAAATCTGCAAGGATGGGAGAAGGAGACTTTTAGAGAGAATACTGGAATCGAGGAAACGTGGGATACTTTTTGGGTCAACCCAAGGGTCTTCTCTACCGCTATTTGAGGATATTTACCAAATAATATATTTGAATATCTAACATGGTAGGATATAACATCTTTCCCCAATCATATTTAAATGTCATAAGATATTCTAATATATATTTAACTAATTTAAATCTCGTTCAAATTTCAAATATATATTTTCATTCAATTATCTATATACATGGATTATTTTAACATTTAGTATATCAAAAGCAATAAATATATTTTTCTCCGATTTGAACCGATTAACTTAAATGTATTTGTCTTTCTTTATATTTAATATATTTAATATATTAAATTGCAATTTAAACACTCCAAGTTTTTTCTCTTTCTTGTATTTAATGAAGTGATAGGTTAAATATCAATTTGAACCCTTCAAATTAAATACTTTTTCTTCTTTCAAATTTTGCTTCAACTAAATCGATCCTTTTCGTGTTACTATGAGCTCATAAAGGAACCTTATGACTGTATTGATTATAAGCTGCAATGATGTAAAACTAATTAAATATATTCCTTAATTAATCAACTTTGTTCATTAACTATAGGCCACTCCNCATAAAGGAACCTTATGACTGTATTGATTATAAGCTGCAATGATGTAAAACTAATTAAATATATTCCTTAATTAATCAACTTTGTTCATTAACTATAGGCCACTCCATTGTAGACCTAGAGTTGCACGCTTATATAGTGTACAACAAGTTTTGACCATTGATATAATCGTTACAAGCTATCACGAGTTGTTCGCAATGTCTTATGCCTTAAGTGCCATAACTCTCTCATGAACAATTTACTTATGATCAAACCATAAACCAAGTCCTTCCAGGGTCGGTGAGAGAGTGTGACTCCATTGTTCAAGTCCCGAAATCAGCACTTAAGGGAACTACTCGTCTACTTATTCTATATCGGAAAGAGTGAATTTCATCTCGTGAAATTATGTTCCCAGCTCCCTGTTTGGTCAAGTTCCCAAAACAGTAGACATATTAAATTTGCTATAAAAGTCATTCTCAACTCC
>NC_036652.1:3353011-3410469 GCF_002806865.2 Cucurbita pepo subsp. pepo
GCGATAATATAAAATTACGAATAAAAGAATTATTAAATAATTAATTACAAAACTTTAGGGCATAAATCCGAACAATGGGAGACTTGAAGTAGTAGGAGGAGACTATGAATCCTCCAAAAAGATTGGTAGAAATCCATGGCAAGGACTTCACAGCCACAACAACTACAATCAATGGTCCTCGTCCAGCTTCATATACAAGGTGGTCTATCGAGAATCTGAATACCCACAAACGGTGGACCTTCATGCCTTCCGAGCCAAACCGTCGAAAACCCTTCATTGGGGGTCAAGTACCTATTTGCTTTCAAGAAAAGAGCTGTCGAGACAAAATTGTCAATGTCTTATGTACATTGAGGACTAGGTTCGTTGAGGTAGCAAATTTCTGTTAGTTAGTTTTTTCTTTATTAGTTGAGTTTGTTAGTTAGTTTTCTTGTTATTAGTTTTCATGTATTTTTCTATAAAAGTCATTGGACCCCATGAATAAGAAAGGATCATTTTTGGTACATTTGCCAATCTCTAAAATTTACAGCTAACATTTTCTATCAGAGCGGGTTAGGATCCAAGAAAGTGATCTAAGAAAGTGATCCAAGAAAGAAAATGAGCAGCGACAAAACACTCACCAAGATTCCACGGTTTGATGGACACTATGACCATTGGAGTGAACTGATGGAAAACCTCTTGCGTGCCAAGGGTTTGTGGAGTCTAGTGGAAGAGGGATACACCGAACCGGCAGAGGAAATCGAAGTGACTGCAGCGTAGAAAAGGAATCTTGATGAGTTCAAGGTGAAGGATCATCAAGTGAAGTACTACATGTTCCAAGCAATTGATCGGGTTGTGTTTGAACAGATGTTGAATCGCTAAACATCCAAGAACTTTTGGAATTTAATGAAGAAAAAGTTTGGAGGCAACGAAAGAGTGAAGCGGTCTCTTCTCCAAACTTTAAGAAGAGATTTTGAGGTTCTTGAAATGAAGAACGAAGAGAACATCAATGATTATTTTGGAAGAGTAATGGCTGTCTCCAACAAGATGAGAAGCAACGGAGAAGACATGTCAGATTCGTAGATTGTTGAGAAAATACTTCGAACTCTGACTGAAAAATTCACATATGTGGTGGTAGCCATCGAGGGGTCAAAAGACACAAGAAAGATGACGATTGACGAACTGCAAAGCTCTTTGTCTGTACATGAAAAGAAATTCCAGAAGATCAGTCTTGAAGAAGATGATCAAGCTCTTAATGTCAGAGGTAGAGGATCATACTGAGGTCGAGGAAGGGGCAGAAGACGCTCATTCAACAAAGTAACAATCGAGTGTTACAACTGCCACCAATTTGGACATTTCCAATATGAATGTCCAATTAGATACAATGGAGCACATTTTGTAGAGATCGAAGAAAAGGATGAAGTTATTTTCATGACATATGTGGAGCTTCAAGGCACTAAAAGGAGAGATGTGTGGTTCGTGGATTCTGGGTGTTCAAACCATATATGTGGAGAAAGAAGTAGGTTCTCAAGCTTGGACACTAGCTTCACACATAATGTCAAGCTTGGAAACAATCACAAACTGATGGTTGGTGGGAAAGGAGCAGTGAAAATAATACTTAAGGCAATAAGCTATGTGATCAACGATGTGTATTATATTCCAGAACTGAAAAACAACCTGCTTAGTATTGGACAACTTCAAGAAAGGGGTTTAGACGTGCTATTCAAAGGAGCAGAATCTGTTATTAGTGCTAATAGGATGTTTATCCTGCTGGGTGAATCAAATAACAAAACAAAGAAGGAGAGATGTCTGCAGGTTGATATCTTGGACAAGGCAGAGTTGTGGCACCATCGATATGGGCATCTCAGCTACAAGGGACTTCACACATTATGCAGTAAAGAAATGGTTGTGGGTTTACTTGAAATTGGAGATGTGAAATCTATCTATGAGGCATGTGTCAAAGGGAAACACCACCGTGTTCCATGTCCGAAGCAGAGCAAGTGGAGAGCCACTGAAAGATTACAGCTTATCCACTCTGATCTATGTGGTCTGATTAACCCACCATCAAACAGTTAAATAAAGTACTTTATGAGCTTTATTGATGATTTCTCGAGAAACACATGGATATATTTTGTGCTAGAAAAATCAGAAGCATTTCATCAGTTCAAGACATTCAAAGCGTTTGTATAAAAGCAAACTGTATTGTTCATCAAATGTTTGAGAACAGATAGAGGAGGAGAATACAATTCAATTGCATTCAAAAAATTCTGTAAAGCGCATGGAATCAAAAGACAGCTGACCATCGTCTTCATGCCTCAGGAAAATGGCTTTGCTGAACGTAAAAACCGTACGATCATGAACATGGTGAGAGCAACGTTATTAGAGAAGGAGGTACCAAAAGTTTTCTGGCCAGATGTTGTGCAATGGGTGAATCACATTCTTAACAGATCTCCTACACTCATTGTAAAAGATACGACTTCGAAAGAGGCATGGAGTGAAAGAAAGCCACCAGTCGAACACTTTAGGATTTTTGGATGTATCGAATATGTTCATATTCCTGATGTTAAAAGAAGCAAGCTCAATGACAAAAGCGTGAAGTGTGTTCTGTTAGGTTTCAGCGGTGAATCCAAGGCCTTTAAGATGTTCGATCCAGTGGAGAAAAATGTTCACATCAGTCGAGATGTGATATTTGAGGAAGATAAGAAGTGGAATTAGGAAGATGTTGGTTATTCTCGTGAAGAAAGCATTGAACTTGAGTGGAAAAATGATTATGGAGAATGCAGAGGAAGCGGAAGAAGTAGAAGAATACACTGATGACGTTCCTGATGGTGTTCATATAATACATGCGGAAGCAATTTGGATCTTAGGCACTTTTAGAACATCAATTATAGTAAATAACTAGCATGTTCATAAGTATTAAAACTTAATGAGTTTAAATACTAACATTTTGTAGTTCAAACTTCTTTTTCCTCACGAACCAGTTTCGAACCACCACTAGAGTCTTCTCCACTATCCTCCGGCCTTAGAACGGGATTATGGAATCTGGGACTAAACTTGGGAGGGATTTTGTATATATGAAGAGAGTGTTTGTGAGAGGTTTTTCTCAAGGTTTTTCACCCAGAAGAATGAGACAATGTACCATGATCACTCTATTTTAGTAGTCATGTTTGCATGTTCATGCAAATTTGAGATCATCAAATTTTGACACTCAAAATTCCACTCAAATGTTTGGGATTATGTGGCAAGCATGCATGTTTGAGTTAACCAAATTTTGACACCTCAAAATTCCTCGATTTTTCTATTAAATGGAGTCAACATTTTGACTTTCTTCATTTTAATTCAACAATTAATTTGAATTATGAATTTCAAATTAAAGTAACATTAAAGAATTAATTAAACTATTTAATTAATATTTAATATTAATTCAAATGTCAATCCCAATCAATTCCGACACATAATTGATTAAGATATTTAAATCTTATTTAAATATCTCAGATTCTCTCTTTTTGTTTAATTCGTAAATAAAACAAAAATGCGGTTAAATATATCGTATATATGTAGCGCATATTCCCTAATTTGAATTCGAACACTTCGAACTCACTCGTCACACTGTTCTATGGTTTAGTCCGATATGAGCTAGCAGAGGGACCTAATGGACCTATAGATCATGGGCTCCAACGATCCAAGATTAACCGGTTAAACTCATTAACCTTGTTAACCAACATTCGTTAACTACTAGGACACTCCACTATAGCCTAGTAGTTGCACTCCCCTCACTATAGATATATTTATGTCCATTTGATATAACCATGATCAGTAAGTCGATCCTTCACGGGTTGTTCGTAACTAGAGCTGGGTCAATTTACCGTTTTACCCCTAAAGTTACTTCTTGTTCCGTATGTCTTGCTTCCTTTTTCTCTCTCTTGCTTATCACCAACCCTTGTATCATTAAGTTTTTTTTTGCTCTTCTCGTAGCCTTGCATGTTTTTCTTTCCCTTCTATTTCTGTTTTGTAACCATGCCTTGGCTGCTGAATTAACATTTAATATTATTAGCCTCGGTGTCAAGCCCGATGGAAAGACTGATGCCTCGTCTGTGCTTCAAATGGCATGGGCTAAGGCTTGTGACTCGTCTATACCGGCCACTATTTACGTTCCCAAGGGTATATTCTACGTTCGAAGTGTGAGCTTTAATGGGCCTTGTAAGAACATTGTTATTACTTTTCTTATTCATGGAACTCTTGTGACTTCCTCGGACATTCAAGTTTTAACTAAGACTAAATCTTGGATTGAGTTTAGTCACATAGACGGGCTTTCCAATACTGGCGGTATTAACGATGGGCAACGAACTGCCTTATGAAATTGTAAGCACTCGGGGAAGAGTTGTCCCACTGGAGCAAGGGTATGTAAAATTTGAGTTGGATAGATAAAAAATAAAATTTGAAAATTTTTCTTTAGCCGAAAGTTGAAAGAAAATGAATCCATCAATTACAAAATTAATTTAGATTTGTACTAATTCTTGCTTTTGATTCTTTTGAATGGATAGAGTCTTCAAATAAATGATGCACAAAACGTGAACATTAATGGATTATCTTCAATTTACAGCCAAAAGTTCAACATTGTGGTGAATGGGAGTCAAATCTTGCATATGACAAGAATGAATGTCTCGGCCGCAGACGATAGTCCAAACACTGATGGCATCCATGAGCAACAGTCATCAGATGTTACCATCCTCAACTCGAGCATTAGCAACGGTGACGACTGCATCTCAATCAGTCCGGGGACCTCCAACTTGTGGATGGAAAGTATTACATGTGGACCTGGACATGGAATCAGGTAGCTAGATTACGACGAACATGTTTTGAATTATTTTTTTTAGGGGTTAAATAAATTTGTCGCACTAAATTTTAAAAGATAAACCTAAACGTTGAATTAAATTTGAATCATTTAAAATAT
The DNA here is from genome assembly GCF_002806865.2 of Cucurbita pepo subsp. pepo. Taxonomy (NCBI): domain Eukaryota; kingdom Viridiplantae; phylum Streptophyta; class Magnoliopsida; order Cucurbitales; family Cucurbitaceae; genus Cucurbita; species Cucurbita pepo. Next base: position 3,357,942 of record NC_036652.1, read on the forward strand.
ATCCTAAAGTTATTTTGAAGGTGAGAAAAAAGATTTAAATTATTTTAAAATTATTTTGGATCAAAGTTGTTATTTAATATATTAGGTTGAAGTGAGAAAATTGAACCTCATGAAAAATTTGGTATTTTATTGAATGTATTTGTAGCATTGGGAGCTTGGGGATAAAGGCCAAGGAGGATGGAGTGCATAATGTTACAGTGACATTATCTACTTTCACCGGGACTCAGAATGGAGTAAGGATTAAGTCTTGGGGAAGACCAAGCCGTGGATTTGCTACAAAAGTTTATTTTCAACACATTATTATGGATAATGTGAAAAATCCAATCATAATTGATCAAAATTACTGCCCACATAAGGAAGACTGCCCTGGTCAGGTATATTTTCTCATTAATCTCACACAAGTTAATTTTTTTTTTCTAATTATATTTAACCTTACATTTGAATAGAACTCAAATTTTTAATTTTATAAATAATCGATTTATTTTATCTTTAATGGCTTGAAATTTGTTTGGTTTAAAATGGGTGCTAAATTATTTGTTACATTAAATTACACTTATGGGTAATAAATTGCGGACTCGGTTACCCTCACATATCTTAATATGGTACGAAGTTTTTAGGTGGTAAAAAAGTTTATAGATGTCCTTGTTTATCCGTTTTCTTAGCATATTTTGATCGTTCTTCTTTATTCTGATTAGGCTTCTGGAGTTAAAGTTAGCGAAGTAACATACGAAGACATCAAGGGAACTTCCGCCACTGAAATAGCAATCAATTTTGATTGTAGCCCAATAAACCATTGCACTGGATTAAGCTTGAAAGACATAAACCTAACTTACGAGAATCACATCGCTAAAGCTTCATGTAAAAATGCCGAAGGAACTACCTCTGGTGTGGTTGAACCTTCTGGTTGCTTAGCAGACGAATCTAATTTTCCGCTTAACGTGTTGGTACTAAAATTAAAGGATAATAAAAATGCTCTAGAGGGCTTATAAATTAGTTACCAATTCTACCATAAAAATCAAACAACTTTGACAAAATTTTAAACTCAATAAACTTTTTCTTATGGTATGGTATTTAGTGATTTTAAACAATTGCAGTCGTGGAGTAGGTCTAAGTGTTTCCACTAAACGAGAAAATCTCAATGAATTATTATACTAGAATAACTCTTATTCCTATAGTTGTTAAATATTATTCTAGAATAACTCTTATTCCTAGAGTCGTATTAGTAACTATTAGTTTGCTCAACCACATCATTAACAATCTTAATAAAATCTACCCATTATTCTAGACACAGCAGTTACTCCTTTTAAGAGTTCAACTTAGTATTGACCCATGCAAATAAATTCCATAGGAGACAGTCCAAAAGCCACCGCGAGCCTCTATATGAATCTCACATTACGAACCAATGATCGAGACCGTATGATGTATTGTCATGTTTCCTTCTCGCTATTTTGAAAATAGTTCCTACTTATGAAAACTAGGGTAGACTTATTTCTTTGCAAGTGAACTCGAACTTAAGACCCACTTTGTTGGCAATAACTTCCCTTTGAGACTTGTGGCCATCTACCGATATTTTTCTTGTTATTTTTAGGGCTTTTCTTAATCATCGGGCATTGGACAAGACTTCTCTAGAGTTGAATTTGGGATTTATGGGCTCAATCTTAGGAACATAGAAATGAACTATTAAGAAGAGGTGAACCTTTCCTTCAGGAAATACTCTCTTTATTGAAATTGACAAACTCTTGATCTTCAGCTTTACGGTGATTGCAACATTTTCATAAAGGACTTAGAATTGAAACACAGTGGATTGATCGATCAAATTTGAATTTCAGATGTCGGTTTTGGGACCCCAAAAAAAAAACAAAAAAAAAAGAGTTTAATCCTAAAAATTTCCTCTCATTTTTGGATAATAAGGTATAATTCACGGCTCTTAGTGTTCATAGCAAAGAGGGTGAAATCATAGTGAACTGAGGGCTAGAACGTTCAAATGGAAAAAAGTTTCAGTCACCGAAGTTTGGGGTAAGTTTGGTTAACCCCATGATTTTGAGCCTCAATATCTCTTTTCTTAGTAATATGTTAATTGCTGAAATTGTTACCGACGTGTTCAAGTTCAAGATATCTTGAAGTTTGGTGAAGGAACCAATTTCAATCGAGGCCTAGAATGTGCTGAACGAGGGTGATATCAGACTATCTAAGCCTTCCCCACACGCATGTCCGAATGGTCACAAGATAGAAGATGATCGTGTGGTTAGTTCAGTTGAACTAACAATTAATGGTTGATCTAAACCCCATCCTTTAAACTCTTTAATGTTTTTGTTCAATTTTAACGAAAAGAGGATTGTAAATTGTGGGTTCAACATCCTAGACATGTATATTTCTATCCTAACAACCCGATCACAAAATATCAAACATGTCCAAGTCAATTCCTATCGAGATTTTTCTTTTTAACATGAATTAGGACCTAATTATGATATTTGGAGAGATTTAAGAGTGAGGAAGAGGTAAACTAGAGCAAATGAACTTTTTCAAGCAAGTAAATAGTCGATTCCAATTTCTTTTTTTAAACATTGCTGGTAGGAATTGACTTGGGCATGTTTGATATTTTGTGATCAGATTGTTAGGATAGAAATATACGTGTCTAGGAAGTTGAATCACAATTTAGGATCCTCCTTTGTTTGAATTAGCGTAATAGGACAAACCAACTATTATTCATGTCTTAACATTTATTTCCACACTCCAGAACAACCGGTAAGACTTGATTAACACATATAAACAAGGTCTCAACAAACAACTTGGGGCTATGTACCAGAAAACTCTACCGTAATTCTTCCAGCCATAGCGAGTAAAATTGTTCTATCATGGCTCGAGGGCAAAAGCTAGTCCAACTTTAGCACTCTTATCAACTGCTTGGATGTCTACATCCGCAGATACGGTGAAGAACGACTTTGGACGCCACTCGTGCTGGATAAGAGCACTTGCCTTGCCAAAGTTGTTCACTCGAGCCTTCACCGTGGTCAGTGGATCAAGTGAATGTTGGGTGCCAACAGTGATGGTATTCAAAAAAAAGCAGGGTAGCTTCCATAAAGTCTTTGTGATATCTTTTTGTCCCAAAATCACACTTTTGGACTCGTGGGTAGACAATGTTTTCTAAAATAGATCTTTGATCAGGATATCATCAAATTAAGATTAAAAATGAAGACATACCGAAAACAGCCTTTCGAACCAGATATGACAAGTTTGTGGTGATGTCTTTTGGTCTCACCAATGCCCCAGTGGTATTTATGGAATTAATGAACCGAGTATTTAAGGAGTGCTTAGACTCGTTTGTGACCGTGTTCATAGACGACATCTTGATATTCTAAAAAACGAAACTAGAACACTAGGAGCTCCTTTGCAAAGCCTTAACTATCCTAAGGTTGAACAAGTTGTATGTCAAATTCTCCAAGTGCGAATTTTGGCTANTGCTTGGATGTCTACATCCGCAGATACGGTGAAGAACGACTTTGGACACCACTCGTGCTGGATAAGAGCACTTGCCTTGCCAAAGTTGTTCACTCGAGCCTTCACCGTGGTCAGTGGATCAAGTGAATGTTGGGTGCCAACAGTGATGGTATTCAAAAAAAAGCAGGGTAGCTTCCATAAAGTCTTTGTGATATCTTTTTGTCCCAAAATCACACTTTTGGACTCGTGGGTAGACAATGTTTTCTAAAATAGATCTTTGATCAGGATATCATCAAATTAAGATTAAAAATGAAGACATACCGAAAACAGCCTTTCGAACCAGATATGACAAGTTTGTGGTGATGTCTTTTGGTCTCACCAATGCCCCAGTGGTATTTATGGAATTAATGAACCGAGTATTTAAGGAGTGCTTAGACTCGTTTGTGACCGTGTTCATAGACGACATCTTGATATTCTAAAAAACGAAACTAGAACACTAGGAGCTCCTTTGCAAAGCCTTAACTATCCTAAGGTTGAACAAGTTGTATGTCAAATTCTCCAAGTGCGAATTTTGGCTAAGACAGGCTTCGTTTCTAGGGCACGTAATGTCTAAAGACGGAATTTTCGTGGACCCCAATAAGATAGAAGCTGTCACGAAGTGGAAACGCCCAACAACGGTCACCGAGATATGAAGTTTCTTGGGATTGGCGGGTTACTATCGAAGGTTCGTCCAAGACTTCGCTAGAATAGCCACGCCTCTCACCCAATTGACAAAAAAAANAGGGCAGCTTTCAAGAGCTAAAACATAGACTAGTATCCACCCCAGTGCTCACAGTTCCAGAGAGTTATGTGGGATACGTGATTTACAGTGATGCATGTAAAAAGGACGGTTGTGTACTGATGCAACATGGCAAGGTTGTTGCGTATGCGTCACACCAACTAAAGGATTACGAGAAAAACTATCCTACACATGATTTGGAGTTGGGAGCGGTGGTGTTCGTGTTAAAAATTTGACGACACTACTTGTATGGCGAAAAGAACTAAATCTATACGGACCATAAAAGCCTAAAATACTTGTTCACACAAAAAGAATTAAACATGAGGCAACGTAGATGGTTAGAGCTGGTAAAAGATTACGACATAGATATCCAGTACTACCCTGGAAAAGCAAACGTAGTCGCTGATGCACTGAGTCGAAAAGCAGTACACTCTTCCGCCCTCATCACAAGGGAGCCACGTGTGCGAACTGATTTCAAACGAGCTGACATAGCGGTAGTAACCGAAGAAGTGACAGCCCAAATAGCCCGACTGACAGTGCATCCCACGCTCAGACAAAGGATCATAGACTCACAACGTGGGGATCCAAGCCTAAGCAAAATCCTAGACCAATTGAAAGTAGGCCCAGTGGACAGATTCTCTAAGTCAACAGATGACGGATTATTATGTCAAAGACGTTTATCTGTCCCACACATGAGCAAAATAAAGAATGAAATCCTAACTGAGGCACACAACTCACCCTTCTCGATACATCCAGGTAGAACAAAGATGTATCAAGACTTGAAACAACACTTATGGTGGCGAAGTATGAAAAAGGATATCGCGGAGTATGTGAGTAAGTGTCTGGTATGGCAACAAGTAAAAGCCCCTAGGCAGAAAACCGCCGGGCTACTACAACCTCTAAGTATACCGGAATGGAAATGGGAAAACATTGTCATGGATTTCATAGTAGGCCTACCCAAAACATTAAAGGGCTATACGGTAATCTGGGTGGTTGTAGATCGTTTGACAAAGTCGGCTCACTTCCTACCGGGTAAGGCAACATATACAGTAGACAATTTGGGCCCAACTGTATGTTAAAGAAATTGTGAGGTTGCATGGAGTACCGGTGTCAATTGTGTCAGATCGAGACCCGCGTTTTACGTCGGCCTTTTGGCGCAGACTCCAAAAAGTGATGGGTACCCGCCTCGACTTTAGCACTGCCTTCCACCCACAAACGAATGGTCAAACGGAACGATTAAACCAAATCCTGGAAGACATGCTTCGGGCATGCGTTATGGATTTCAGAGGGAGTTGGGACACTAAACTGCACTTAATGGAATTCTCTTACAACAACAGCTTCCAAGCAACCATCGGGATGGCATCCTTTGAAGCGTTGTATGGAAAACGATGTAGATCCCCATTGTGGACGAAGTAGGAGAACGAGAACTTGTAGGATCCGAGTTGGTCCGCATCACCAACGAGACGGTACAGAAAATTAGAGTAAGAATGCGTACCGCACAGAGCTACGCTGACGTTAGGCGTAGAGGGGGACCTAGTGTTCCTAAAAGTAGCTCCTATGAAAGGCATTCTAAGATTCGGACGAAAGGGAAAGCGTACACAATTTATTGGACCGTTCGAAATTTTAGAAAGAGTAGGTTTGGTAGCTTACAAATTAGCTTTACCACCTTCGCTTTCAAGCATACACGATGTATTTCATGTGTCCATGTTAAGGAAATATATTGCAGACCCTACGAACGTAATAGACTACAAACCTCTCCAAATCGAGGAAAATTTAAGTTATTAGGAGAAACTGATTAAAATCTTAGCCCGAGAAGTGAAAGCCTTACGTAATAGAAATATAAGTTTCGTTAAGGTACTGTGGCGTAACCACCAAATCGTGGAAGCTACGTGGGAACGAGAGGAGGAAATAAAGGAACAATATCCTGAGTTGATCTACGAGTTCGAGACATTCGAGGACCAAAGTTCTTTTTAGGGGTAGGTAATGTAATAGCCCAAAATAACAATAATAATAATAATAACAATAATAATAATAAATAAACAATTAGAAATAATTATAAAAATATATATACTTCAAAATAATAAAAATAATAATAATTCATAATTAATAACTAAAAAGGATTATTTAAAAATAAAAATAAAAATAAAAATAAAATTTACCCACCCCTATCCACTAACCTCTCCTCACAATTTACCCACCCCTATCCACTAACCTCTCCTCCCAATGGCATCCTCTTCCTCAACCCCACCATATCATAGTTGATCTAAAAATAAACAGAAAAAATATCAGATTTGGGAAAAAGTAAAATGGTGTTTCAACAAGAATATGATGGAGATCTACCTTGGAAGATTTTGGTCTGTTATCACGGTAAAATCCTATATCAAATTTCTTTCTTCCTTTATAGTTATGGTTATAAGAAATCAATTTAGGATCAAATATTTTTTCATATTTTATTACATCATGTAATAATCAGATCTCATATTCAATTAATTAGATTTTTTTTGTTAGCATGGGAAGTTATAGGAAATAAGGTTAGAATCAATAAAATTTTAGTTGGCAGATCCATAAATCGTAAGATAGTAGCCAAACAATCAATTAAAATTGGCCAACAATATCTGTTTACATAATGAAAATAATCTATTTACAGAATTGAAAATGTTTACAGAACTCAAAATCTATTTACACAAGGAAAATAATTACAAAGAGGGAGAAGGGAAGATTTGTTGAACATAATTTAAAAATAAAAAGAGCATGAAACTCATTTACAGCCCTGGACAGACNTGTAAATTAGGGAAATAATTTTATAGAGTTCAAACTTGAAACTGATGTCATGGGCTCACATAGGTTGACTTGGATTTCAAAGGACGGAATCGAACTTTCATTAAGGATATATACGTGACAACGACTTAAGCTAACCAGGTAAGTGGCTCACCCGTCGTAGGTTACGCGTTAATTGTTGTATGTTGGCACGTGCCCGTGGATTTGCACGTGTCATTGAATTGTATGCCAGTTTAATGTGCTTAAGTACGAACTGATGTGAACGTGAATGTATGCTGCTTTGTTTGATGTGATATGATATGCATGTGACGATATGTGGTTCCTGAATGATTATGGCATGATTGTACGGAATATTTGAATGTAAACAGCATGAATTGTATGACATGAAATACGGTAAACTGCATGGAAACATAACCCCGATAGGAATATGTATGATACGTAAAGAAATTAAAATGAGAATGACATGTAAGCATGAAATGTGACAAGGGGTTATGTTCATTAATGTTAAATGTAGGACTAGTGGGGACCTCATGCATATTGTGTGTTCATGCATCTGGGGGATACCCCTATCCCATCACGAGGGTACAGACGCGTACATCCAATGGCAGGGCAACGATCGTTATGCTTTGCATAGCGCTGCCGTGACGGTTACTAGTTTTAACGGGTCCCGACATAAGGCGCTCCCAGAGTATGCCCACCAGATAAGGAAAGTGGCCTAGCGGTGTGCGAACTAGCTGGTGAGCCCATACTCGCACGTATGGGCTGTGTGTAGAGTATATGGTACACGTCCAAAGTATACCCATTAGGACAACAACATAGGGAAAACGAAACGAAAAGAAAGATAGGTCCCATCATTTCATTGCATGTGATTGTNATCTAGACATACTCAAGCCTCGTGCTACTTTACTTTTTCAGATAAGGGCAAGGCACCCATGTGACATCGACGGCGGCATCGTACACCCCGAGACCGTGGCACATGCATAGGGTAGTTTTTTTTCCATTTCATAGTTTAGGTTGAATTCGGTTTGCATCNCATTAGTATAGGTTAGTATTGGTTGAATTGTATTTGCATAATAATTTATAGGGTAGTATAAGACATTCATTTCGTTTTTTTTTTCTTTTCCTTTGTTTCAATAATGTTCTTTTTCTTTCTTTCCCTTGTAATCATTTTCTCTTTCACGAGGTAATAAAAGGCGAGTGTAAGTAGCATTTATGAATAGGGCCCTTTTAATGTATATTCCGCATTTCAAGGTATAGTAATGACCTTAGATTAAATAGGTAAAATTTAGGTCATTACAGGTAGAATGATTTATCTTCTTATTACAAAATATTCAAGAAGTAATCAAATGAACCAACATCGTCCCTTAACTATGTGTCAATAGACTAAATAATCGTTAAAGTATTTTGTAAAAAAAAAAATTATTATTATTTTAAAGCACAAAAGACATCGAAAATCAATTAGATCGTTTGATGAGAACTGTGTGGTCTCCCAAAAATTGTAGACGTAGAGTCATCCGGAACATGTTCATTGTGACTATTCGTCACTGTGGTCCCAACAGTAGGAGAAAGTTCGTTGTAAGACCGTTGGCCAGGATTGGTGCTTGGTTATACGAAAGATGAAACAAAAGTATAAAGCAATATTGTTGTAACCGTTAGGAGCATAGTAATAGTGTTAGATTAAATAGGAAAATTTAGGTAATTCCACATTAAATGTAAGATTAGAAGTATAGTCATTTTCTTAGATTAAACAGGAAAATGTAGGGTCGTTATAGTTGGTATCAGAGCTCTAGGTTATAGATCTTGTAGACTAGCGTACGACGTAAGATTGACATGTTTCATGGTCCAATCGTCGATATCTCGTTGCTGTCAGGTACACCTGACGAAGGATGAGAAAATGACCGACATTTTTGTGATATATTTAATGTGATTGACTTTAAATATTGAATGTTATGATAATGTATGCTTTTATGCTATGATATGATATGATATGATTTTATGCCAATGCATGCTTTTAAATTACCGTAATAATGTTTTCTTAAGTTATATAAAGATTGCAAATAATATTATTAGTAAACAGTAGACTTAGGCAGAATTGTTTTTGGTTTCTAGAACCATACAGTCGAGAGAATGCGAAAAAGGTAGAAAAGGAATTTCCACTCCAAAAATAATAACATCGATGATGAAAGCCAGACTCCTGGTACAACGAGGGGATGTGTGATTCTAGCTTGTGCCATAGACACAAAAGGAAAAGAGAAAACAATGGATACGGTACCCATAGTAAACGAATTCCTAGATGTCTTCTCGGAGGACCTCCCAAGAATTCCTCCTTCACGAGCGGTAGACTTCGAGATAGAATTTGAACTAAGAATGGGACACATCTCTAAAGCCCCATACCGCATGACCCCAACAGAATTAAAAGAACTTAAATTACCAACGACAAGACTTATTAGATAAAGACTTCATTCGACCTAGTATATTCTCTTGGGGTGCGCCAGTGTTGTTTGTTAAAAAGAAAGATGGTTTGATGCATATGTGCATTGACTGCAGAGTACTAAACATAAGAATGATAAAGGACAAATAACCATTACCGCGCATCGAGGACCTATTCAACCAATTTTGAGAAGCAACCGTATTTTCCAAAATAGATCTTAGATCAGGATACCATTAAGGCAATTGCCCATTGCATTGATTCCCTCAACTTTTTCGTTAAATTCTGTCACTCGTGTTTCGAGGAAGCAAACAGTATCAGGGACTTCTTTGAGGAACAACATTTCCTCCTCTATCAAAGTAAGTCGGTCGGCTTTTTCTTTGGGTGTCGACTTTGTTGTCGACATTGTTTCAGTCATTAATGTATCAAGGAGCTAAAAAAGCTCTGATACCACTTGTCATAATCACACTTTTCTTAGTAGCAGACTTTGCGATTGTGCGACACTTACTTCTCAGCAACAAGTGAATTAAGCCAATTTGTATTCATGTCGCTTTTGGCCAGGCACTTGTATTCATGTCGCTTTTGGCCAGGCACGATATGCTTAAGCCTCTGGCCTTGATTTGAGAAAAAGGTTTTAGAAAATGGGGCAGAGAGATTTTGGAAGAGAGTTTGAAAGCAAGGTTGAGTGAGAGATTGAAAACGGTGTTATATAGCATGCAAGCATAGGCAACAACGACTTAAACAATATAACTTTTCAAGTAGGGAGAATTCAGGTCTGACAAGGCTATACGTGATTTCGCCAAATGGTCATACAAAATTAGGGGGAGGAGTTGAAAACTAGTCACATCCCCATTGTATATTTTGGGGCGATTTAGGTCTCTAACAGACCTAGACAAGATTTCGCCGAACAATCATACAAACTGAAAATACAATGGTAAAACAATACAACATGGAATAACATAAAGGGTTTGATGAGACATGAGCATGTTGCCATAGGTAACATGCTTTGGACAAGCATGATCGTGATAACTAACCTGCTCATCATCTAAGGGAGGTTTGTTGGTGAACTCATCCCATAGAACTATATAGTCACCAAAAGTTAGGGGAACGACCCCTTGTGTGTGCTAACTCCCATGACTAACCACGTGATCCACATCTCTCCATAAAAGGACGGATCTACACTACCAACATGGTCCATGTCCCCCAATAGGACAGGTCTGCAATACATAATAATCAAATTGAACTGTCAAATCGCACAACTCTAACTGGCCCCATACTTGGCTCAATGATACGGGTACAAGAGTGGAACTTGATAGTACAAGTATTAGAGTAGAAAGGGTAGTATCTGACGGCTCAAGAGCTACCTTTGCCATTCGTGTATGCCGTAGAGGTCTACTAGGTTCTTGGGGCATTTAGGCTGTTTAAATCACATCTCTCACATCCAAGAAATCAAATCTTTCTTTCTCGAGTAGAATAACTAAAATTAATAATAATAAAAATAATGCAACAAATTGACTCATGCTAAAAAAAACAAAAAAAAACCCACCATCAATGTTTGTTGGAATGATTTCCTTGGTAAATTTAAATTTATAGTAAATAACGTACCATTTTAGAACGGGGAGAACTTATCCCGACTTTCTAAACTATAAACTCTAAACTCTGACTTCAAAACTCGCACCCCAAATACCGAACTTATTAATTCTCTAATTCATAACCCGACCCAATACCCCAAACTTTCCCCTAAATAAAGTTATTTGGAGGCTCTTTTAAAAGACGTCTCTCCCATTTAATTTGGGCTTAATAAAAGTTTTCTTAAAAAAAAAAAAAAAAATAAATAAAAAAAAAAGGCCAATTCCGTTCACACTAGTAAGAACTAATAATTATAAATANGGTCCTCATTTATCTGGGGATAAGATAAACATTTTAAAGAACAGTCTTGTTCCACTTGCTAGACAGTCTAGAGAGAGTTCAGAATGTGGAGGCCAATGCATGGAACCCTAAGACAATTTCAGAGAAGGAGGCTTTGCGACATTGTGGCTTAGATTCATAAATGCATTCACTGTTTTCGAAATTCTCAGAGTTTGAATCTGTAAACGACGGAAACCAGTGATTTTATTTCACTGGGGGAACTGCACGTACTGAGAATTTCAGTTCTTCGTTTAAGGTGCTTGGAACTGATTGTTCTGCTGTTGCATGGAAGGAATTTTATTGGAATCGCTACTCATTTATTTTCATCGATTTCCTTGCCAACATTAACAATTGGAATCAAGAATGGGCATAGAGCTGTTTGTTTGGTATTGTCGTCCAGTTTTTGGTGGCGTGTGGACAAATGCTGTGGATAATGCTTTTGGCGCTTATACACCATGTGCCATTGACTCTCTGGTGGTTGTTATTTCTCACCTGCTTGTTCTAGGTCTATGTATCTACAGAATATGGCTGATGAAAAAGAGTTCTGCCGTACAGAGGTTTTGTTTGAAGTCAAAGATTTACAATTATGTACTGTGTTTGTTGGCTGGTTACTGTACATCTGTGCTTTTATTCAAATTGATCATGGGAATTTCAGTCTTGAATTTAGATGGGCAGGCTGCACTCGGTCCATACGAGGTAGAGTGTTCCCTACAATACTTCGAATTATTTTATCCTGAAATTTAACATTCACACTGCAATGGCAATGTTGGCAATATCATTTTAAAAGGTTGATATGACCTGCAGTATGATATATGGGCGCTATAGGAAGAATTTGGTTTACTTTGTATTACTCTTTAGAACCAAAGATTGTAAGTGTGAAAAAGATTGAGACATCGTATGTTTAACTTGATGTACTAGGCAAGAAGAAATTGACTAACTAAGAGGTAATTTTGTTTAGTTTTGGACATGGTGAGTGGCTTTTTGATCGAGTTCACAGATATTAAACCTTACGTCCTTTTGTTTCAGGTTGTTGCCCTGATAATTCAGGCCCTTACTTGGTTCTCAATGGTTGTAATGCTTGTTGCTGAAACCAAAGTTTATATTTTTGAATTTCGATGGATCATCAGATTTGGAGTTTTCTATATATTAGTAGCGGACGGCGTGATGCTCAACCTAATTCTTTCGGTGAAGGATTTGTACAAGAGGTATTTCTTATAAAAGCTATTATGTCTAAATTTCAAGTTACCATCATTTATGACCCTGGACGACATTTTACTGTTCTGTTCCTGCTGTTATTTCTTTGAATAATTAGAAGTTGTCATGTAAACAATCTATTATGCCTTTTGGAGATGTGGAAAGAACAGAGAAGTACATCCTAAATATTATTTTGTTTGTCATAAAAAGAAGTAAAAAAGAGAGAAAATAAATTAAGATATTAATAGGGAATTCAGCTGCAAGTCCAAATTAGCTTTGCTTTTTTCCTTATTTTTTTGAGATGGGTGCATTTTCCTTTTACAATACACAAATGATAAAATAAATCTTAGATACGAAGTAACAAGATAAGATAAATCTAAATAAATCTAACTAAATCTCTAGTTATTAGGTAACAATATAGTAAGATTAACTACTTATCTTATTTAATGGGATTACATAAATATTCCTTAAATCAGGTTTGTTCTTCAACACTCCTCCTCAAGTTGAGGAATAGATATCATTCATTCCCAGCTTGGATACTAACTCATGAAACGTTAAGTTATGAAATCCGTTTGCTAATTCAAGTTGAGATGACACATAACTAATTGCATACTATTACCTCCTCGAATTTCTCCTCGATAAAATGTCGACCAATTTCAATATGTTTTGTCTTATCATGTTGAATAGAATCATGTGCAATATTGATGGCTGATTTATTGTCGCAGTACAATGTTATGAGATCTTCTCTCTTAGTTTGTAAGTCATCAAGAATTATCTTCAACCATAAGAGTTCACATAACCCTTATGTAATAGCTCGAAATTTTGATTTAGCAGATGATCTAACCACCACATTTTGCTTCTTACTCCTCCATGTTACTAAATTACCTCCAAGAAAGGTACAATAACCTGCAGTAGATTTTCTGTCCACTCGGGAATTGTTCGGTTTGAGCAAAATTCCTTTTCTTAAAGTTCCCTTCAAATATGTAACACTCTATCTGTTGCATGAAGGTGAGACTCTATGCGGATCATGCATGAATTGTCTAATTACACTTATTAAGTATGCTATGTTTGGTCGAGTGTGAGCTAGATGTATTATCTTTTCTACTAGCCTTTGGTACATTTCTCTGTCCACTATAAGTTCTTCCTTTGGATGTGGGTCCATTTGGTGTTGATGTAGGTTTACATCCGCTTTTTCTTATTTCCATCAATAAATCAATCACATAATTTTGTTGTGTTATGAGAATGCCGTGAGCTAAATACACTACTTCAATACCTAGAAGTACTTCAGCCTTCCAAATTTCTTGATCTCGAATTCTTTCATCAAGTTCATATGTATTACAATGAAAGTTAAGAGACTTGAAATACTTGAAACAACGAAACATAATTTTCAAAACTCTAAAGGAGGGATGACCCATGTGAAAGTGATGTAACCAAATCGCATCTTTATTGGAGGAACTAAGATCTTACACAGATGCAGGGTGTCACAATCACACTTTCTCAAAACATTTGCAAGCGATTGTGCGACATTCACTCTCACCACTGAGTGAGTCAACCAATTCAAATTTGAGCCACCGTTGGCCAGATGACACATACCCAAGCCTCCGGCTCCGCTTTGAGAAGAAAATTTTAGAAAATGGGGGTAGAGAGATTTTCAAAAAAGAAAATAAAAGTAATAATGAAAGAAAAGTTGAAAGCAATGTTATAAGATAGCAAGAAAGAAAGGCAACACAATTCCAGTATTTATAGCTAATACACTGGACCAGAAATAGTAAATCATAGAAATCTAGATAAACTCAAATCTAATAACAATCGCCTCAAATCTTGGTAGTTTGAATACTTTGAATCATATCTCAACACTCCCCCATGATTCAAAGTTGCAGATGTAAGTACAGAGCTTTTCTTCTGACAAGGCCTTCGTAAGTATGTCTGCTTTAACCCGTACATTGTCTGTCTCAGCTTGTATACCTTTGTTTCTTTGTCTTCCTTTATGAATTCCTCTGGCGGTGTTACATAAACCTCTTCTTGTAAATCTCCATAAAACTTTTCGTTTGGTAGGTCAACCATATCCCATGTTTCATCTTTCTTAAAGGACTGCATCTCTACTGCCATGGCTTTCTTCCCGTCTTCTTTTTCAGTTGCTTCTTCATAATTCATAGGGTCTGAAATAGTAAGAGCAAACTGACATGATGCATATATGTCAGCTAAAGATTTATACTTCCTTGGAGGTGTCTCATCTGAAAGTTCTTCAAGAGAAGAATTGCTGTTAAGTGATTCTGAAGATGATGAATTTGACACACTTTGTGTTGCAGTGGATGCACTGGGAGATGCACTGGAGTTGACCCTTGTCTCTTCATTTGGGGAAACTTCAACTGTAATCTTTTGCTGCTCCTGTTCTTTACTCCAATCCCAACTCACGTTTTCATTAAATATTACATCCCTTCTAACTAAAATCTTTTCACTAACGGGGTTGTATAGTTTATATGCCTTTGATTGAGTACAATAGCCAATGAAAATGCATTTTTCAGATTTTTCATCAAGCTTTTGACGAGTTTGAGGATGTTTCAAAGCATAAGCAACACAACCAAAGATTCGTAAATGACTTACAGATGGTTTCCTTCCATGCCATGCTTCATAAGGAGTTCGATTCATAACCGCCTTTGTTGGTGAGATGTTTAATAGATAAACAGATGTTGCTACGGCTTCGGCCCAAAATTGGTTTGGAAGTCTCCTTGCTTGTAACATACTTCTTGCCATCTCCACAATAGTTCGATTTTTTCGTTCAGCGATTCCATTCTGTTCTGGAGTGTAGGGAGCTGTTAATTCCCTTTGGATGCCCTCTTCTTCACAAAAGAGATTGAAATCTTTAGATATGAACTCGCCACCTCTGTCTGTGCGAAGAACTTTAATGTGACAGCCACTTTGGTTCTCTACCATAGCTTTAAAAATCTGGAACTTCTGAAAAGTTTCTGACTTATGTTGTAGGAAGTAAACCCAGCTCATGCGACTATAGTCATCAACGAATAGTAAAAAGTATATACTTCCACCCAAGGACTTCGTTTGCATTGGCCCACATAAATCAGCATGAATTAGTTCTAGATAATGTGAAGCTCTTTTAGCTTTTCCAACAGGAAAGGACTTCCTAGTCTGCTTGCCATAAATGCATCCTTCACATAAATTAGTTGAGTCAATTCTTGGTAATCCGAAAACCATACCTTTATCCCTGAGTATTTTCAGGCCGTTCATATGAAGATGTCCATATCTGAGATGCCATAATGTTGAGTCATCTTTCATGCTAGCAGTAAGAGCAAAATCCTCCATGTTAGAAACATCAAGTGGAAACATCTTATTTGAAGTCATGGCAATTTCAACTTTATGGCCTGATTTCTTATCTGTGATGACACATGTGTTATCATCAAATAGAACTGAGTGTCCTCTGGTCATCAATTGTCCAACACTCAATAAATTGTACCCTAAATCAGGTACAAATTGAACATTATCTAATTGTTTTATCTTACCGTGACTGGTTTCGACTTTCACTGTACCTTTTCCTTCAACTTGCATCTCTTTTGTATTTCCAAGTTGCACTTTAATCTTTTGCGTCTCATCAAGCTCTTTGAATAAGGATTTGGTGCCTGTCATATGGTTCGAGCATCCGCTATCAACAAACCATAAGTTACCTTTTTCCGGATTAGTATCCATGCACGCCACAAACAACTTTTCTTCTTCTTCTTCATTCTCTGCTGCAAAATTCATTCGTTGATTTTTATACCAACAATCAGATTTTGTGTGACCATACCTTCTACAATGGTAACATTGTATGACATTCCTTTGTTCATTGAATTGTCTCTGTCCATCACTTCTCCATCTACCCCTGTTATCACGACCACCATGGAAGCTGCGAAATCCTCCTCTTCCACGACTTCTACCTGCTAAATGAATATTTTCTCTTTCGTTATTGGTTGTCTCCTTCACTTGTAGTGCCTTTTCTTCGTTTCTTTCTGATGCTCTATTGATTCTTGCCTCATGAGCCTGAAGCGAGCCCATCAGTTCATCAACGGAGAGTATGGATAGATCCTTAGCTTCTTCTATGGCGGCCACCACATGGTCAAACTTTGGAGTCAAGCTTCTCAACACCTTTGCAACAATTGTTTCGTTTGAAATTTTCTCTCCATAGGTACGCATCTGACTGACTATTGCCATTGATCTTGACAAAAAATCAGCAATTGATTCGCCATTCGTCATGAGTAGAGTTTCAAAATCACGTCTTAGAGATTGCAATTTCACTGTCATGACCTTTGAGTCTCCTAGAAACTCCTTCTGTAGAATTGACCATGCCTGCTTTGATGTGGTTGCTGCTGCAATTCGTGAAAAAATAGTCTCATGAACTGCTTGCTGAATAATGAATAGAGCCTTGGCATCGTTTTTCTTGGTTTCTCTTAGTCTCTCCTTTTCTTCTATTGTGGGTTCTAATACATCAGCAAACCCGTGCTCCACCAAGTCCCATAGCTCCTGCGATCTGAGCAAGGTCTTCATCTTGATGCTCCACCACTCATATTTCTCACCATTAAAGATTGGTAACAACGGTGCAGAGGAAGAAAAACCAGCTACTGCCATTTTTGTTTTGTGAAAGAAAATAATCACTCGCCCTCGTGTCGAACGAATTTGGCTCTTATACCAAAATTGTTGGAAAGAGGGATAGTGAAAGAGATAGAAATGGATAAATTAGATGAATGTTGCAGTGCTTTATTATTGTCTACTGACTCGATGCTTAGAGGGTTACACAATTCCAGTATTTATAGCTAATACACTGGACCAGAAATAGTAAATCATAGAAATCTAGATAAACTCAAATCTAATAACAATCTCCTCGAATCTTGGTAGTTTGAATATTTGAATCATATCTAACTACTCTAAATCATATCTTCATTTTGAATACTTTGAATCATATCTCAACAATTTACACATTCCATGAGTTCACATTTCTGTTTTGTCCTTTCAGATATGTCCTGTATTTGTATATCAGTGAAGTTTTCTTCCAGGTTAGTTTGTTTTCTCCCTTTAGTCTGTTATGCAAATTTTATATTATTTTGCACTTAATGGTGGAGAAGAATGTGAGCAAAGAGTAGTTTGGTGAATAGTGTTGGTATGAACTAAAGTAAAAAAATTTAGCAATATCTGGTGTTCAACTGTTGAATATATAAAAAGCAATCTTTCTCTCTCGCTGCATGTTTTCTTTGTAAATTCTGTTCTTTCTTACACAACTTTGTTTAGTTTCCTTTTTCTAGCTCTGAGGATGAGACTACTTACCTAGTTAACTAAATCACGATTCATATTTTCCTGAATGTACAAAAGTTAAAAATTGTTTCTGTTTGTTGCGTGCTCTAATTAATATGAAGTAAAATGTAAAACAAGGATTTATTTTATTTTATTGTTATTTTTTGAATTGGGGATACTGCACTTCATTCAATATTGTTGAATGTATATTTAACAATATTGAATATGATTATTATGCATGAGCAACTAGCACTTGGGAAATTTAGATTGTTTCCAATGGGCATCCGTGTACAATATTGAGGAACTACACATTTATGCATGTTTCATAAGGTACATATATAGTTTAATGTGAGTTTTGTCTCCAAATCCTAACAAGACACTCCTCCTTTATGCTTGGGTCATAGTGGGGTATTCTTTGTAAGGAGGCATTTGAGCTTTTGAGTTATATTCTTCGGGTTACAAGTTTGCTTTCTCGATTCGAGGCTCTTTTTCAAGACCTTTTGGTGTGGGTATGGCATGTATAGTGATTGTTGCCTCATGATGGAGGAGTTCTCATTCCATCGGCCTTGTCTTGATAAGGGGTGTGTCCTTTGGTGGACTGGTTTCTTAGCTGTTATTTGTTGCACTTGGTTGGAGAGGAATGAGAGAAAATTTAGAGGATTTGAAAGTGTTGGAAAGATGTCTGGGACCTTGCCAACTTTAATGCTTCTCTATGGCACCTTTTTTGATAGACCTGTGTTATTACTCCTCGGTCATTATTTTAGATTGGAGCCCTTTTTATCTTTTTAGGGCATTAGGTTCTATTTCGAGCATTTCCATCTATTCATTGATTCAGTTAGGGAGGCAGGACGATAACCCAAAAGAATTAACTAAGAAATCCTTCCTAACCCTTTCTTATGATCGGAGTAGTAAGGAAAAATATGATTGAGTGTCTCCTCCTTCAAACAGAGAATGCATATTTTTTCATATTATCTTGTAATATAATCAATTGATGTGATTAATCAAATATGTAATTGTAACCAAAATAGAACTTGTTCATGCATATGGTAGAAAGTTTACAGAAGTATATAATTTGGAACTTACAGAAAAGTAGAACCGTTGATTAGGAAGTAGGATTGTTTTTGTTGAACTTGAACACTGAGATTTCGTGGTGTAGAGATCAACCCTCTCGAATTGGCCGTTTATCTAATCAAAGCATATTTCGTCTTCGTTACTTTGTGTTCGTTGCTTTTGTCAGGTGAACCCTTACATATAATTCCTAATAATTGTAAATACTTTCATTTGTAATATTAAATGATTTTATCGTACATAGTTTCACATAATAAGTAGGTACAAACTTACTATTATAGATTAAGCATTGCAAATACCTTACGTTTTGTTCCCTGACATTGAAGCTGAAAATAAGATTCATTTGTAAGATTTTCTCCCTCTAGCTTGAGAATTGATAGGATAGAAAATCCATGAGTATGCTGTTCTATGCACGCATGTTCACTCGTACTACTATCCATCAATATCAGTGAACTAAATAACCTATTAGTGTTGAGTTGGATTTCATCTTATTCTACCTTGCTTTCTTCTGAGATTTTATTTTTGCTGTAGGCTTTATTTGGTGTTCTCTTGCTCCCATATATACCTAACTTGGATCCTTATCCTGGTCATGCCCCTCTACGTAGTGAATCTGTTGATGTTGCTGAATTCGAAAGACTTCCTGAAGGAGAACATATATGTCCTGAGCGGCATGTGAATTTGTTTTCAAGTAAGTATTATTTTTGTAAAATCCATCATCATGTCCTTTGTGAAATATGAAGTATAAAAATCACTTTTTTTTTTTCTTTTGATATTTATGAGTATTTGGGTCAACTTGCGCTAGTTCAATCAA
Source organism: Cucurbita pepo subsp. pepo (assembly GCF_002806865.2). Classification (NCBI taxonomy): domain Eukaryota; kingdom Viridiplantae; phylum Streptophyta; class Magnoliopsida; order Cucurbitales; family Cucurbitaceae; genus Cucurbita; species Cucurbita pepo. The sequence continues at coordinate 3,377,619 of NC_036652.1, forward strand.
GCACTTTCACAGGACAACCGCCTCACCATACTACATTTGGTCACTAGGGTAACTCATAAGATATTAAGTCCTAAATTGGTGGTCACCATAGTTTGAACCAATCCCAAGCCCTTTATTATTTACTTCACCCTTATTGTCCACTAGACCAACCCATGATGATTGGATATATTTTGCTATTTGATGATTTAGATTGATGTCATTATGAATGCTATGGATTCTTTCTAACATAAAGGAAAATCATTGGGAGAAGAGTGCACTTGTATGTAAGGTCCTTGCAACATATTGTGCTTCAAGTAGGAAAATGGTTAAATAGCTTATACCCTTGAGGTAGTGAATTAGTTAGCTCAAATGGTTAATAGTCTAAATGCTTTCAGTTTGGATCATGATTAATGATGCACTAAATTGCTCAAAAGTTCTTGAAAGAAAGCTTCCTTTGCCTTACATTTCTCCTTTGATTTGTTCTCTTTGCACATAAGATGTTCTTCGAATTCGTGCGATTCCTTGGTCCTCTTTAAGAAACAGTCCAAGCAGTAACCTTCTCTTCTCTTTCGAATGGGACTTACTTGGGACTCAAATTATTCTGTGGGGGAGTATGTAAGGTTGAAGTTTCTATGTGGCTATTGTCTTTGGAGCTCGAAAATGGTAGATGGAGAAAGATGTGTTGTTGTGATTTTTGTAAAGGCATACTTCATTCTATTTATCTTCATCCATTTGGCAACCCTCCATTTGATCAAGTGGCCATAGCATCTTTGTAATTATCCCTCCATTTTCCTTTTAAATCTTTAGCTCAAAAGTTGATAATTATCCATTAGCCGACTTTATCATCAATTAGTCACCTCCTATTTACTTTAAATCCCAATTAGCTAAACATGGAATTTAAATTGCTAAGTTCGAATAACTTAAGGGTAAATTTTAAATTTGTGGGCTGGTAAAGCTAATTTTAAAACAGTCATCTCTTTTTTATTCCTTTATTTATTTATTTCTTCATCAACTCACTAAATGCCAAAAGCTCCAATATAATATTCGTTTTGTGTACCGGGTGTTACACTGACTTGCTTGAAATGTTCATAGACATTGGAAGAAGCAAAAGATCAACAAGCGAGCCATCCGACCTGCGAAAATGCATTAAAGAAAAGGGAATAATTGACATGTTCTTAACATCTTTAACAAAGAACCCATCATCTTCAATTCAAATGCTAAAGTACTTATTATCAATGCAACGATTTCTTTCTTCCATAACCCACTTGGGCAAAAGAAAGGATTGAGAATTTTTTTTAACGAAACAAGTGAGAGTCCACAAAGAACCCATGAACCAGCAAAAATGGAACCTATGAGTATCAGTGAACAAAATGAAAGACTTGAGTGAGACCTATTTATTGGTCAAGCAACATAGACGGACGACGACAATGTACCTTGATCTGTCCCTTGGATTGATGGGAAACAAGGGGTTGGAACGTTAGTGTAGGCTGAAGATGCAAGGGAATGGAGAAATGTGGTGGCGACTTGAGCCTGAAGGTGGGAAAGGTTATGTTTGGTGGCAACAACGATTAGGGTGTAGAGGAGAAATCACATCTAACCAAAACAATTTTGACAAAAATACAAACACAGAAATTGTGGAAATATGTGCCCAGCTTATTGGTTATTAGTATAAGTTAGTAGTGGCATGTTAAGTAATTTAGAAATTTATAAATGGACAGAGTAGTCTAAAAATGTTTTACAAAGATTGTCCCTTTTTAATAGATTATAAATTACATATTTAATTTTTAAGTGGTCTAGAGGACAACAATAGTTCTCTCATGAATTGGTTTAATGCTCTTCCACAATCGTTACTTTTTTCCACACATATATTTCGTTTCTAACTGTGGTTACTTTTCACTAGAAATAACTTTTGCGTGGATGGATCACATAATGAAGCTAGGATACAGAAGACCACTCACGGAGAAGGATATATGGAAATTGGATACTTGGGATCGAACTGAAACATTATACAATAAGTCTGACTATCTCACTCTCGACATTATTTATTCAATTTTTTTAAACATTATTTTTGGATCTTATTTACTATTTGCTCTAGCTTCCAGAAAACTTGGGTTGAAGAATCTCAAAAATCCAAGCCATGGCTTCTTAGAGCATTAAATAGTAGCCTTGGAGGAAGGTGAGTAGTGGACGAGTGAAGAATTGTTTCCATTGAATGAACTATATATTTACCAGTTGTAGTTTTCTTTCAAAGGTTTTAATGTCCTTTATGGAAACATTTTCCTTGTTCTGAATGGTGCATTCATAATTTACTAGTGTATGTATATATATTTGAAAGGAAACATCATTTCATTTATCATTAATGTGGTAAAATATATATAAGGAAGGATTCCTGAGGTCAATGAGGGTTACAAAACTTCCATCCAGTTGCATTGAAAAAGTTTCTTCAACACGATTGTCCTGATGATTCTTATTCAAGAAACGAAGATTGGATCATTTGATAATCAATTAATCAAATCTTTTAGGAAGATTCTGTTTCTAGTGAAGTCTTGGTTTCATCTCAGAATATTTTTAGTGTCAGCCCTTCACCTCTTCCTTCAGCTCCGGGAAAATTTTCTTCTCTAATCGAAGCTAGTGTTTTACAATTTTTCGAAATCTCTCCCATTGAAGGATTGCATGCCATTCATTGAATCTTACTGATGTCTTGATCTTTTTCAAGACAATAATTAACTAAGATTTTTGAGATTTCAAGGGATGTGCATTGTTTATATCATAACCTTTCCTTGTTCGAGGTTATTTAACATTTTTTTGGTTTTTTGGAAATTTAGTGCATGATTAGAGAGAATTTGTAGAATTTAATTAGTGTTTTGCATGTAGAGCCGTTGGTGCGTGTTGATCCAATTAATTCTGCTTCATTGGAAAAGACTGATTTAATTTGTGCTTCGCTTGTGAAAAGGTGGTGCTGGCTAAAGTCATGTATTAGTGATATTTTGCATGTCACTTCAAATTTAATTGGCCGTTTGCAAGAAGTGCAGATGGTAGAAGTTGAATCAATTAATGTTGTTTTCGTTAATAACGACATAGATTTTATTAGGTGCTTCACATGAAGCTATGGTGATGGGCTAAAGAGTCAATTAGTGCTGTTTTGTTGTGAAAGGAAAAGGTTTTAAAAGAACAGTCGGTGGAAATTTAGGAGTATTTTAGTGATGTTCTCTTGCATGCCGCTTCAATTTAGTGGATCAGTTGGAGATTTAACTTTGGCAGACAAATGGTCGTAGACTTTCAGTTGGAGATTTTATCTTTGTCATACAAATGTTTGTTGGATTTCGAAGTCTTTTAGTCAACTTGTTGAGAGTTTTTGTCTAGTAATTGGTTGAATTCGTCAATTCCATTAAGTATTTTGGAAACAATAAAGAATTCATCTTTTTCTGTTGGGGAATCTTTGATAACCATCTTCTTTTCTGGATTGAGTTCTTTGAATCTGCAAGTCTAAAAGCTTTCTTCGAGGAGTTCTCTACCCAAATCTTTTTGATAAGGCAACTCCAATTCTCAGCCCAACGATCCAAGCTTTTGTTTTAGCAAGAACCCTTGAATCAAAGTAATCAACACCTCCTTATACGAAATTTGGATCAACCAAGAGATAAGGTTAGAATTAGATTACCTCTTACGATTGAAGATCTAGAAGCAAGATTTGGAACCTTGTTCTAAATTGAGTCACTCCACAATCTAACTTGATCAAGGCTTGATTGAATGACTCGAGTGCAATTCTACCACAAGAAATGCTTGAAACTTAGAAATGGCAAATATGATGCTCGGATTTTTAAGGGAAACGTCTCAATTTGAGAACTGAATTACATTCATTCACCCATCTGATTTTTACATAACATATTGTGGGTATTTATAGTCTTCCGACAAAAGACTTTGTGGCCGGGATTCAATCCCGATCCCCTTTAATCTCCACAAAAGACGAAGTCAATTTTGACCATTTGACCATTGCAAAATAAAAACAAAAAAACAATAAAATCTTTCAACAAATGTTGATATGTTTGAGTGGCTAAAGAAATAAACTTGAAATCTATTGGGCTTCACTCGTGTAGGGTCAAACCCTGTTGTTGACATTTTAAAGTTTTCCAACTTTAACCGTGCAAATATTCAATTGTCCTTCATCAATCGTATCAGCTTCTTATTCTACAAATGATGGTTGAATTGAGCCGATCCAAATTTGTAGATGAAGAATGAATGTTTGTTGAATCTTCTTCGCTTTGAATCATATAATAGGTCCAGTTGGAACATTTGGATGCCGATCCAATTTTGTAGATGAAGAATGAATGTTTGTTGAATTTTCTTCGCTTTGGATCGTGTAATAGGGGTCCAGTTGGAACATTTGGAACACCGTGATTCTTATCACTTTTGGTGTTATATTTTTACCCGATGAAAGTCTGGGTTACGTTTAATTGCTTATGAGTCCATTTTTGGCTCCAAAATCCAATCTTTTGTGGCCTTTTGCGGTCAAAGCTTTTCGTTTTGATTTGTTGTTTGAAAGAAATAAAAGGATCTTCCATTTCAAGCTCCTCCCACGGATAGATTGCTTTGCTTCGGTTCGTCTTAAGGCTTTTTCATGGTGTTCTTTGTCTAAGTCTTTTGTTGATTTACTTTTACAAGTTTTGTGTCTAACTGGAGTTCCTTTATCTTTCTGTTGTAGTTCTACTTGTTTACTACTTTCATTTATTGTTTTGGATTTCGCTCTCTTTAGGACTTCGTATCTTTTGAGCATTTGTTTCTTTTCATTTTATCAATGAAAAGTTTCATTTCTCGTTAAAAAAAAAAAAAAAAAAATTATATCTACAATCCAAGAAATTCGAAGTCTGTGAAGAACAATCAACCAAACCACCAGAGTACCTTCCAATAGCTTCTGAACATCTTCCATCACAATAGCTTAAATGAAGGTTCTAAACTAAGAGAAATTAACTATTGTAATGTTCGCTCAGTATATAACATTTTCCAGCAACAAAATAGAATCAACTGTCCCTCAAATCTCCGCCCTGGGGGTTAGGAGTTCCATCACAAACATTTTTTTTAGATTGTGACTAAAAGTGAATTATGTGAAGTAATAAAGATGAATTGAATGNTTTGGTGTTATATTTTTACCCGATGAAAGTCTGGGTTACGTTTAATTGCTTATGAGTCCATTTTTGGCTCCAAAATCCAATCTTTTGTGGCCTTTTGCGGTCAAAGCTTTTCGTTTTGATTTGTTGTTTGAAAGAAATAAAAGGATCTTCCATTTCAAGCTCCTCCCACGGATAGATTGCTTTGCTTCGGTTCGTCTTAAGGCTTTTTCATGGTGTTCTTTGTCTAAGTCTTTTGTTGATTTACTTTTACAAGTTTTGTGTCTAACTGGAGTTCCTTTATCTTTCTGTTGTAGTTCTACTTGTTTACTACTTTCATTTATTGTTTTGGATTTCGCTCTCTTTAGGACTTCGTATCTTTTGAGCATTTGTTTCTTTTCATTTTATCAATGAAAAGTTTCATTTCTCGTTAAAAAAAAAAAAAAAAAAATTATATCTACAATCCAAGAAATTCGAAGTCTGTGAAGAACAATCAACCAAACCACCAGAGTACCTTCCAATAGCTTCTGAACATCTTCCATCACAATAGCTTAAATGAAGGTTCTAAACTAAGAGAAATTAACTATTGTAATGTTCGCTCAGTATATAACATTTTCCAGCAACAAAATAGAATCAACTGTCCCTCAAATCTCCGCCCTGGGGGTTAGGAGTTCCATCACAAACATTTTTTTTAGATTGTGACTAAAAGTGAATTATGTGAAGTAATAAAGATGAATTGAATGTGTGCTACTTATATTTAGTATATGATAGAATACGACTTATTTTGCTGCTCAATCTTTTATATTGTCTATCATTCATTTTCTTCTCTCCTTTGCATTTACAGGTTTTGGTTGGGTGGCCTTTGGAAGGTAATGTGATCTATCTTCTTGATATGACTAGCACATTTAGGAAAAAAAAAATNGATAGATTGCTTTGCTTCGGTTCGTCTTAAGGCTTTTTCATGGTGTTCTTTGTCTAAGTCTTTTGTTGATTTACTTTTACAAGTTTTGTGTCTAACTGGAGTTCCTTTATCTTTCTGTTGTAGTTCTACTTGTTTACTACTTTCATTTATTGTTTTGGATTTCGCTCTCTTTAGGACTTCGTATCTTTTGAGCATTTGTTTCTTTTCATTTTATCAATGAAAAGTTTCATTTCTCGTTAAAAAAAAAAAAAAAAAAATTATATCTACAATCCAAGAAATTCGAAGTCTGTGAAGAACAATCAACCAAACCACCAGAGTACCTTCCAATAGCTTCTGAACATCTTCCATCACAATAGCTTAAATGAAGGTTCTAAACTAAGAGAAATTAACTATTGTAATGTTCGCTCAGTATATAACATTTTCCAGCAACAAAATAGAATCAACTGTCCCTCAAATCTCCGCCCTGGGGGTTAGGAGTTCCATCACAAACATTTTTTTTAGATTGTGACTAAAAGTGAATTATGTGAAGTAATAAAGATGAATTGAATGTGTGCTACTTATATTTAGTATATGATAGAATACGACTTATTTTGCTGCTCAATCTTTTATATTGTCTATCATTCATTTTCTTCTCTCCTTTGCATTTACAGGTTTTGGTTGGGTGGCCTTTGGAAGGTAATGTGATCTATCTTCTTGATATGACTAGCACATTTAGGAAAAAAAAAATTGGAATATGTTTATTGTATCAACCAAAACCTTGATTTAGGAAAGTTACTTAAAAGAATACTTACTCCTTTGCAATGTATGCTCATGCCTTTGAAATTTCTCTATTGTTTCCCCTAACACGATTTTCCTATTTGCTATGGAGAGGTTTTCCGTTCAACTTCCAATAACAATTCATTATGTGTAGAAATTCTTGCCATGAGACACGATAAAATGTCTTTGTTACTCTTCCATTGGTTGTCTCTTCCGTTGTTTGTATCTTTCTTTCTTCCAGCAAGTAGTTAAATCTCTCCGTTTGTCCATTTGTATGGGGTGATGGCTAGATGAGATATTCAGGGTTATCTCCAATAATCCAAACAACTCGGTCTAGAATGTTCCGATAAATCGACCATCCTTGTCATTGACGATGCTTGTTGGGATTCCCCATAACTTCACCATGTGTCTAAAAAACAACTAGGCCGTCAATTCAGCCGAGAATTGCTTGGGCGTGGGTACAAAAGTTGTATACTTCAAAAACTGATCAATGATAACTGAGATTGCTTTGTGTTCTCCTACCTTAGGAAGATGTGATGAAATCAATAGACACACTTTCCCAAGGTCTCGTTGGTATTGATAAGGGTTTGAGGAGTCCTGGGACCTCGGCTTTCTCAACTTTGTCTTGTTGGCAGATAAATAACGTCTTGGTGCATTGCATGATATCGCCTCACATGTTTGACAAAAAGACATTACCCCCTCGTTGGCATCGATAAAGCATGCCTCAAAGGTATTATTAGGAATTTAAAAGGTTCGTATCTTGTCATGCAAGTTGTTTTGGGTTCATCACCCTCGACAATGCGCACTTGATAATATCTTGACCATCGATCCAACTTTGTGAAGTATTTGGTTATGCGGAGTTTATTGAACCGATCAGATATAATAAGCAATGGGTAATTATTACATACTGTCACCTTGTTTAGAGCTCTGTAGTTGATGCATAGATGTAGTGTCCTGTCTTCTTTTGGAATAAGATTCAGGCCTCGTAAGATGCCTTTGCGGGACAGATGAACCCTGTAGCCAACAACTTGTTTATCTCTTTTCTTAGTTCGACTAGCTCTGGGGGGATCCATCCGATATGCATTCTTTGCTGGAGGTTATACCCCATGTAGGAGTTCAATCTTGTGGTTGATGTCCCCATGAGGGGGTAATGTCTTTGACAGGCTTTCTAGTTTAATATCAGCATAACTATGCAAGACATCTCTGATTTCATTCGGCACAGGCTCAACAGTGGTTACTTCTTGCACCATGGGTATAGTCATGAATGTGAGCTCTTCTTGGGTGAGCCTTCTCTTTAGTTGTAATACCGAGATCATTCTTATTTTGCCCGATTGTTTGATAATTGTGGGAATTATGGCAGGATTGCAATTGGTGATCATTATGCACTTCGCCAATGACATTGGATGACTTTATGTTCAAGGGGGTGCTGACCGGAAAATGGAACGAGCGGCAGATAAAGAGGAAGATCATGAAACTCCAAGAATGGAAACGTTGAAATTTCTATCGGCCATCCAAAAGAAGGTTGATCTGAAAGAAGTGTTTGAGAAAGGATTGATCTATGTTTATGCTATAATAAATTCTCGCTCAAGTAAGGGCACCCTAATAGATTCGGGTGCGACTCACAACTTCATCTCTGACCATGAAGCCCGCAGGCTGGAACTAAAAGTAAAATAGGACTTTGAAAAGATGAAAGCTGTTAATTCAGAGGCTCTACCTATCGTTGGAGTCTCTAAGAGAGTCCTCCTAAAATAAGGGACTTGGTTAGAAGAAATGGATCTAATTGTAGTGCACATGGACGACTTCAACGTGGTGTTGGGAATGGACTTCCTCCTTGAACATAAAATCATCCAAATGCTATTGGCGATGTGCATCATGATCACCGATTGCAATTCTATCGTGATTCCTGCAAGTATCAAACAACTTGATAATATAAGAATGTTCTCGACATTACAATTGAAAAGATGGCTCGTCCGAGAAGAGCCCACGTTCATGGCTATATCAATGGTGGAAGAAGTAACCACCTCTGAACTTGTCCCGAATAAAGTCAGAGATGTCTTACATAGTTATGCTGATATTATGTCAGAAAGCCTGTCAACATTACCGCCTTGTTGGGACATCGACCACGAGACCGAACTCTTACCTAGGGTAACATCTCTAGCAAAGAATGCATATTGGATGGCTCTCCTAGAGCTAGTCGAACTTAGAAAACAGCTAGATGAGCTGTTGGTAGCAGGGTTCATCCGTCCCACAAACGCACCTTATGGGGCCTAGTCTTATTTTAGAAGAAGAAAGACGGGGCACTATGTTTGTGCATTGAGTACAGAGCTCTAAATAAGGTGACAAATAAGGTGTCTAAATAAGGTGACAAATAAGGTGACAGTACTCCTCAAATTAAAGCTATTCCTTCTCCAGAAAGTACAGTAATTGTTGAGATATGGAGCCTAATACCTAGATCTGGTAGAGATATATTTGGAAGATATTTCGTAAAAATTTGATAGAGATATATATGGTAGATATTTGGTAAAGATTTGATAGAGATATATTTGGTAGATTATATCTCGTAGGTTTAAATCTTTGGAAACTATATTTAGTAAATTGAAACCATATATACCCCATTAGGCAATGCTCTCAAAATGCACTTTTCTTCGTTCTCTGTATTCTCTCTTGTTGTACATACCTAAAGTCATCAATAAAACCTTTAGCCAATATTCCTCCTTGAATTTTCTCTCCTATTCTTTGTGTTCATCTTGATCCAGTGTGCGCGTTGTTGAGCGATCCTAACAGTGACTACAATATATCTTGTTATAGGCGCTCCAATTTGATGCTGTGAACGGTACATATTTTGGGAGTTTAACACTTAAACAATTACGAATAAATGTTCCTTGTTAAAAAGTTCAAAAACATTTTTAAAAAAATGAACAGGAAACTTTCCTTTTCTATTCAAGAGGTTATTTCATTGGAAGTTTCTTTTGGTTCATGTTTATTTATTTATGTTTTTGCCCCCTTTCTTTGACTAACTTGTTGAGGACCTACAGATTGGCAATGATATTTCTCAATTTGTGGGACCTGTCATCTTGAATAAACTTCTTGAGGTTGGTGGGCCTGTCTTTCTTTCTTCCTTTTTTTCTTTTTCTTTTTTGCTTCCTTTCCTCTACTTCTTGGTGGTTCATTACTATATTCTCTCCTCTTCTAAGCATTTGATGCCTGGTAGTTTTTCATGTGAACTTACATCACATACCATTTATCATCGTTGATGATGCTGATGGGAATGCCAATTAGTTTAAGCCTTCCAGGAATATTATGCATCTAAATTCTTTTAGTTGTTCTTCCATTATGAAAAAAATGTTCGTTTAAGTTCCTATGAAAAATAACAATCTTCTATATTTGGTCGATCTCAGGAGTATAATATATAGTACAATTGTGGGGCAATAAACCTCTTTGTATTTTTCTTTCTTCCAGTTAAATAATTTTTTTGATAGAACGTTTCACTGACGAATAAGAAAGCTACACAATGGTAACAACTTACTAAAGGAGAAGGAACATCAAACATCTCAACACGAGGAACGGCCAGTAGACACATCGAAAATATATAAAATAAACTATACAAACTATACGTATCTTGAGACCAGCCTTGAAACCTGGCAAGTCAACCCAAAACAGTAAAAATAACAAATATTTTGACCATATAATGGACCCTTCAAAAGGTACAAGAATTTTCTTAAGCTCCAAAGATTTTGATATATAAGATTAATCGCACTCACATTTGTTGGAGCAATATATGATACAAAAGTGTGGGGAACAAATAGTTTCCTCTCGAACAACGAATGGCTAACAAAATTTGAGCACCAACTATGTCACATTTGGATAAACTGGCTGTAAGAAAGTATATTACATGCTACATGCCTTCTTATCTTAGTTGCCACACCATTGAGTTAAAAAGAGGATATATCAGGGAATTTACATTTTCCTTATTATGGTAACAAAACTTTTCATTAAAGTAGGAACTTACATCATCGCAAAAATTTACATAACGATGAAAGCCTTGATTTATAAGTACCTTTTAGCACATTTTCCTAGTGAATTGTGTCCCTGTATATCGTTCTCATATTGTTTCGAATACCTGCAGTCCATGCAACGTGGAGATTCATCTGGAATGGGTTACATTTATGCATTCTCAATGCTTGCTGGAATGGTAAGACCCAAATTCCTGTTTTATTTTACCAAATCTTTGCATATCAACAAGTAGGTATGCACTTGATATTAACATATCTTCATCACGGCTTCAAAAGATGGTAGATCTTATTATTCAGATACTTGTCCTCACTGTGCATGTTATACAATTATGGAGGTGGTGTTTGAATATCTAATATTTTAAGCAGATGAGTGATGAAATAGACTGTTTTAGGGTTAAAAAAAAGGTCAAATCTGATTGTGGTTGGTATGCTGAAATTTTGTTTGTCTTGTGAAGATGCCATAAATTGTATTTTGGTCTTGACTGGGTTTCTAGAAGAGTTTGGATGGTCTTTTTGGCAATGTTGAGGGATTGATCTGGTAGTTGTGTGGATGATACAAATGTGTACAACCTCATTATTCTTGAATAAGAGCCATGTTAGGTAACAATAATTCTAAAAAAATTCATGCACACTAGGTAAAAATAGAGATAAATTAGTGACGTCAACTACTTTTCTTATTTGATGGGATTACACAAATATCTCCTTCTTAGAAAAATTGCACAAGTATTCCTTAAATCAAGGTACTTTCTTCGACCCTCTCCCTTAAGTTGAGGAATAAATATCATCTATTCCCTATAAACTCATGAATTAATAGTTCAAGCTATCTCTCAGATGATGCAACTTCAATTCAACAATTTCGACACCAACCCTTTTAATTTCAATGTGTCATTGATTTAAAGATGCGCTCTCTCAGGCACGACTTCAACAGTAACTATGAGCCGAATAAATTTAGCTAAGGTGGAAGATCGATAACTATGAAGGTTTCAAATAAATTTGGCTAAGGTGGAGATCGGTAGCTATGGAGACTCCAAATAAATTTGGTAATGGAAGACCGGTAGCTATGAAAGCTCTGAATAAATTTGGTCAAGGTGTATAATTAGTAGCTACGAAGGCTATATCAATTAATTAGGCCTCCTAGAATAGAGTCTAGAATAGAATGACTCTAATACCATGTTGCAAGTGTAAACTTATCTTGCTTTCTTTTATTTTAATTTTCAGCGAGGTTCATCAATACCTAGATACTAGGTAGCTATATATATGAATAAATCTCTAAATACTTGGAAATAATAAACTAAATAAACCCGTATATACTAGGTAAGAATACAAATAAATGAGGAGGTCGAGAATACAAATAAATAAGGAGGTCGACTCCTTCACTTATTTAATGGAATTACACAAATATCTCCTAGCTAGAGGAATTACACAAATATTCCTTAAATTAAGATCATTCCTTTGACACTCTCCCTTAAGCTGAGGAATAGATATCATCCATTCCCAGCTTGGATATCAATTCGTGAAATAGTAGTTAAAGCGATATTTCAGACGATGCAACCTCAATTCAACTAACCAACGATTTTGATGTAAAGATGCGTTCCCTCAAGTACGCCAAGACATGACTTCAAGGGTAGCATGAAGGTTTCGACTAAATTTGGTCAATGTGGAAGATTGGTAGCTATGAAAGCTTCGAATAAATTTGGTCATGGTGAAAGATTAATAGCCTATTAAATCTGGTCAAGTTGGAAGATTGGTAGCAATGAAGGCTCTAATTAAATTTGGTCATGTTATTCATAGAAGTTCACATAAGTTTTCGTGTATGCTATTAATTGTTTTTAGAAATTTCAATTTGCTTGTTTGATTTATGTGATAACTCCTTGATAGCTTTTTAACTCATATATGCCTTCAATATGCTCATTTTGTGCATGAATTGCATGGCTTCAGAATTCACATATCTAATGGGTTTTTTGCTTCACAGCTCCTTGGAGTATTATGCGATGCACAATATTTTCAAAACGTGATGCGTGTTGGTTTTCGATTGAGGTCCACGTTGGTAACTTTCCCCTTCCATTTTATTTATTTTCATCAATAAAGTTTATTTGCAAAGTCCTTCGATCTTAATTTGTCAGAATATGCTAAGACATTCTTTAAGCTATCGACGATTAAAATATCATTATCGATATGGATATTGGGATATCAATGTATTATCAATAAGATATCGTTATTGATAGATATTTCTATAACGAAAAAAAGTTATACACAAGTATTTTAATTAATATTAAGTTGTTTTTACTTCCAAACTAAGTATAAGCCTTGTATTAGTATTTATTCACATAAATATTTGTTAAACTTCAATACATTATTTTAGAAAAATTAATTCATTTAAAAAACTGAGTTCTATTTTAAAATCTCTTTGATAAATATTTCAAGTTCCACTATTTGCTTGTACATTTATGTACTTGATTATTTATTATAATTTTGTAGTTAATCTAAATATGCATCTAACATTATATTTATATGAATGTTAAATTACCTGTTTGGTCATCGAATGTTCAAATTTATGTCTAATGTTATCTAAAATGTAAAAAATGTCTAATTGGTTGGATTCCCAAACTTTATTTTTCATGTCTAAAATGCTCTTGAACTTTAAGTATTCCAATAGATTCATAAACTTCCAACTTTTTATCCAATAGGTCTCAAGATACATTTAAAGTTTTTTAAAAACTATTTGTTCTATTGTACATAAAAGTTAATTGTGTCTAGTTGAATCTTAAACTTTTAATTTTGTTATAAATAAATATAAGAAATTTTAAAACATCTAATAGATTGAAGGGTTTGGATGCAATTAAAAATAAGGATCTATTAAGTTCGTGGACTAATCTTATAACTTAACCTTATATGAATTTGTTCCCTTCCATAAAGTATTGGATCTACCACTTGATATAATTTCTTTATCAATTGAGTTATACTCGAGTTGGTGTTAAAGTACTGTTATTCGATATTAAACCAATACCTACACATCCAGTTATGCAAATTACAACCTTAGTTTGACAACTTGAACTTAAAATGAATTATATAAAGGCGGCCCCCCAAAATATATTCTTTAGATTCGCCCCTGTATTGATGGATATGTTAATCCTTATTGACGACTTCAATATTGAACAATCGCTCAAGGGAAGATTAGGGTTTGTATGATTTATAGCTTTTCAATGTCTTGAATGTGTCCTTTATTTTCTTGTGACATTAATGGAACTTCAATTTCTGTCCCCATTTGTAATACAAGAAGCTTAAATTATTATTTTTCCCCTCATTAAAATGGATTATCCATGTGCTTTTATTTCTATTGAGGAAACAATGAATAATTTTTTAATCCAGTGAGCTAGCTGAAACGTGTTAACATTTTCTCTTCCAAATTTAGTTTGGTAGTGTACGAAGACAGTGGTTCGATACCAAATGTGACAGCCCATGCCCACCGCTAGCAGATATTATCCTCTTTGGGCTTTCCCTTTCGGGCTTCCCTCAAGGTTTTTAAAACGCGTCTACTAGGGAGAGGTTTCCACACCCTTATAATTAATGTTTCATTGTCCTCCCCAACCGATGTGGGATCTCTCGCCATAAATCCTTATGTTGTTGTCTAACAAAGCTAAAGTTAAGAACACTGGGCTCGTTTGAAAGGGAAAATGAACCTAAGATCTTTGATGAGGAATTCTGGTCTTTTTGCGAGTTGGGGTGCTTTATTCATGTTTGTAATTGCTCTTTTCTTTGATGCTTTATACAAAGTTCTTTGGAAATCCCTTTCCTTTGTCAAGGCAGCACATTCTATCCTTGGTATTTATCCTGATACAGGTTTGCTTGTTTATATATCCTTTTTTAGGTTGCTTCTGTTTTCCGCAAATCCTTGAGGTTAACTCATGAGGCACGCAAGGAGTTTCCTACTGGAAAGATAACCAACTTAATAACCACCGACGCTGCGACACTTCAGGCACATTTTAAGTTTCATCTTTTTTTCTATATATATATATATATATTTTGTATAGGCAATATCAAAAGCATTCTATGAGTTCTCTTAGTTCTTATAAAACACTCCGTTGAAATTAATGTCAAAATGTTGGGACTTTCTAAAATATCAAAGCTTAGAGGATTGGGCTCAATTAGATTAGTTTTACATTTTAGTATTTATTTGGATGAGTCACGAGTTGTAAATAAGAATCAAATGTTAGAAAAGTTCATGGTCTCATAATTAGGGAAAGAAACCCTGTCTGTTAAGTTCTTACTAAAATTCTAAAACTTGCACAATTTATTTTATTTATTGTCATGCTTCGTTGGTCTTGATATCCAGGAGATAACCCAGTCGCTTCACACGTTATGGTCAGCTCCCTTCCGTATTACGATTGCTATGTTTCTTCTGTACCAGCTGTTGGGAGTTTCTTCCCTTCTTGGTGCACTGCTGCTATTTCTTTTATTTCCAATACAGGTTTGTACTTAACAATTTTTCAATTTTGAAATAGTTTCTAAAGGAAGCGTATTGTTATGTAGTTGAAAATATTACTATTTTCCACTTAATGAAATATATGCAAAATTTCTGTTCCAAACCTCATATAGGCAAAGACCTTATATATAGGCAAGAGGAAATTTTGATGTAGGATTAGTGGTTAATCTTCGAGAATTCCTTAGTTATTTCTTTTTAGTTTCCTTTTTGGATTTTAGTTCTTCATTTGCTTTTAATTGTATATAATTAGAAGATTACCCTCTTGTATTGGTTTCACAATGAAGTTGAGTTTTAGATTCTTGTAGAGCATTCTTTTCTTTTTCTTGTTTATCTCCTAGGTTAAACCAATTTGGTATTTGGGCAAGCACTTAGGCCAATGTTGGCTGTTTTGGTGGAAGACAAGGAAACTCTTGTTGATGTCGATCGCAAAGGGAAGCTTTTTCGCTATGCTTGTTGTTCAACAACCCACATTTATTTACAAGATGATACTTTGTCAAGTATTTTCTTTTCAAAATTAGATAGGAAATTTCAAGAATTTTTCCAAGGAACGGAATGCTACAACATTAGAAGAATGCTATTATAGATCACGATCAAGGGAGGCGGAAGCCTCTTCAAGAACACACCTAAATTCCCACATCAACCGTGAAGCCTTAGAGGAAATCAATAAAGGGGTGGTCGAAGTTCAACATCTTTTAGATTATATTATAGCGTTTTGGAATGTTTTACCACAAAATAACATGAATTCCAATTGACAAGAATTGCGAGTATTGTAAGGAGTGTTCAAACAAATATAAAAAGACATATAGAATTGAGAAGATGAGATTGAAAAAATCCTAAAAACAAAAAGAAAAATAAAAGAAAATCGCTCAACAAGATAAGTTTGAAGAATCATGGTTGAAGTTATGGAGTGAAGAAAATGAAGGGGAAATGATGAAGTTGAAGACAGGAAGTTGCAGATCTCGTGAGAAGAGAAAAACACGAGGAAGAATAAGATGGGATGATGGCATACGCTACCCTAAGCATAGAAGAGGACAAGATATAGGAGGAAGAAGACTCATTGGCTGCGATCCAACATGGTGCTTGTCGGATCTGTCACTAAATCCATTATTTCTTTAAACAATTTGACTCGTATGATGGTCATTTCAACCTAAGAAGTGCGTGGTGTCACAACCTCACTCAGGCAAACTAGGTTGAAACCCCCACACACAAAACAAACAAGGGCGACTTTCAAGTGGCGCCCATCTGGACACATGAGGGCCTACATAGACAAATTCCATTATGCAAACGAGGAGGGCGGTGCATCATCCAACACAACAAGAGTCGGGGTTTCGATATTAGTTTCAATATCTAGCTTTGGATTTAAGTCTGTCTATATGAAAGATGGAAGCTCACCAAATTTGCTGTCAATTGGGTACTCAACAGGCGCTCTACGGGGCCATATGACCGCTTGCCAAAATAACATCTACTCCAAAAAGATTGGAAATGCCTTAAAATGTACTATAGTGGGAGGCATGGTGTCAGCTCTCCACCACCCAGGGTCCTATGGCCAGAGCGAGCTACTTTTTGGCAACGAGCGAGCTACTTTGTGGCACATGCATGTATCATAGTGAGGGTGGGTGACTTGACCCCGAGTAGAGGCAAGGTCGGGCCGGATGACTTGACCTAGTGTAGAGGCAAGTCGATCGGGTTGCAAAAGATTTAACATGCATGCACAAGCAACGTGTGTAGCGGAACAAGCTTAGATAATGCACGTGTTGTGTTCGGTTGCTGAAGACAAACCTCGCTTAAGGTCCGATGAAGCCACAAAGGGGGCGAAAAGTGAATATGGGGCTTGGGTTCCCTTCAAAACTTGTCGTGAGCGTGTCAAGATCACAATGCCGCACAATTGAAAAGTGTACGACTGTGGCATGTGGATCGATCCAATTCCAAGCCCAATCATTTTCTTAATAAAAATTGGTCCAACCCACATGCTTCAAGCCCATACTTACAGATTTGACATGACCCAATTTATCTTCGCAAGAATATTTTTGCAATAGTAGTGTTCAATGAAGGAGCTGGCAACGATGTTTTATCTCTAAGCATAACTTGAGCATGTCATTCCCATCCCGTAAGGCTGTGTTTGGCCTCGCCGATTTCAAATAATAATTTGACGCCAGCTAGGTCCAGGATGAGTTAGAATTGTCACTTGCTATTAATGATTCCCATTCTTTTGGCCTTCCTTATTTGTATAAATAATTTGTGGAGTTTTCCCTTGAAGTAAATAGGTCCTAATAGAATAAATAACTATTATTTAGGTGAAAGGAAATCTTAGAAATTAAAGAAAAATAAAACCCTGTCATGTTCACAGACCATCCTAGAGTTCTTGGTTTCCATCATGTAGACCTATTTTTAGCCTTGAATTAAGTTTTGTCTACATTGCTTTGAATACTTACGATCTGTATGAGTGTATGTTCATGTAATTGCGTTGACATATTAAGTAACAGGTTTAATACCATTTCAAGATTACATAACATTTTATGTTATTATGTTTTGTGATGACAGACACTTGTAATCAGCGAATCACGGAAACAGTCCAAAGAGGGATTGCAACGCACAGACAAGAGAGTTGGTCTCATGAATGAGATTTTAGCTGCAATGGACACATTGAAGTATGCAATATAAGAATAAAATACTCCTTATTTTATTATCTAAAACTTAACTCATAATTTTGATGACTCTTGGATATGGATTAGATGTTATACATGGGAGAAAAGCTTTCAGTCGAAAGTACAAAGTATCCGAAATGATGAGTTGTCATGGTTCCGCAAGGCATCACTTCTTGGAGCGGTATGCTATAATTGTTTCTAGTCGTATCTTTTGTACAAATTTTTTACACTTAAATATTGCTCCCTTACATTTTAATTCTGGAGTTTCAGTAAAAGGATTAACACAATGTTTAGGGCTCTTCTGTTTTTGTACTTGGATTTTGTGAACTTCTTGTCCGCAACAGTTTCTCTTGCCATCGCCGTTGTGGTTTTGACTCGATTTTGTGGTCGTTTTTGTCACTTCCTAACCGTAGAGGAACTCTAGTTACCAAGCAGTGGAACCCTTAGGTCAAAACATTGACGAGACCAAAGGTTTAGGTAGGTTTTGGATTTTAAACCAATCACCAAAGCTGGTAACAACTTTTTTTCTTCCATGCTTCTTGAGTGACCATTTTTCAATCCTCAAATAAAAGTTCAATCCTTCAAAAGGTGTGGAAACCTCTCCCTTACAGACGTGTTTTGAAACTGTGAGGCTTGCGGCAATGCGAAATAGGCTAAAACAGATAATATCGACTAGCAGTGGGCTTGAGCTGTTACAAGGTTATCAGAGCCAAACACCAAGCGGTGTACCAGCGAGGACGCTGGGCCTCGAAAGGGGGTAGATTGTGAGATCCCACATCGGTTGGTGAGGGGAACGAAGCATTCCTTATAAAGGTGTGGAAACCTCTTCCTAATAGATGAGTTTTAAAACCATGAGGCTGACGGCGATACTTAACGGGTTAAAGCAGACAATATCTGCTAACGGTGGGCTTGGGCTGTTACATAGCCACTCTTTTTTATGTTTACTAGGCTCACTTGTCCAGCATGTCGATTGTTTCTTCAATGTCCATTTTGATGTGGTGAAATAGTATTCTCATATCTGCTATACATGGCTATATAATTTAATAATCCTTAAGGAATTTAGATAATGGAGTGTATTCATATGAATTTTCTCCATTTGCTACTACTCGATTTAACTATTTTACTTGATTTTGCAGTTAAATAGTTTCATACTGAATAGCATTCCTGTTTTGGTGACTGTGACTGCTTTTGGATTATTCACGGCTTTTGGGGGAGACTTGACTCCATCTAGAGCATTTACGTCACTTTCACTATTTGCAGTGCTTCGGTTCCCTCTACTCATGCTTCCTAATATAATAACTCAGGTTCTGTTGTATGCCTTTCCATTTTTATTCTTTAAAATTTTTCTGGCTTGGATATGTGACATACATTAACTCGTATATGGTCTCTACAACGATGGTTGGGGTTGTTGACACTTGAGTTTCTTGCTTATGCTTCTTACTACTACCTTTCTTTTAATGGGTGTAATGTAACGTCACTAAATCATTTTGTTTATGTTTGCGTCGGAGCTAATTTCATGTTACTCGCATAAAATGGCTATGCAGTTCTGAGATTTTTCATCCCTGCACCACAACTAATTAGGCATCCAGGCTACTGACCACTGTAGCATCCATTAACACTTTCTTCCATAAATGGTTATAATATTTTACTATTATTTATTAATTTTTCTCTGCTGAATTTTAATTAACTTAAGTTGTGAAGGCACAAAACTAATGCATACTATCCTCTTCTCTCATTTCTCTGTGATAAAATGTCGATTAATTTGAATATGTTTTGTTCTATCATGATGGATAAGATTATGTGCAATATTGATAGTTGATTTGTTGTTGCAGTACAACTTTATCACACTTTTTTCCTTTAATTGGTAAATCATCAAGGATTATCTTCAACCATAAGAGTTCACATAATCATTGTAGAATAGCTCAGAATTTTGATGCTATAGACGATCTTTGCTTTTTGCATCTCCATGTTACTCAATTACCTCCAAGAAAAGTACAATACCCTGTAGTAGATCTTCTGTCTACTATTGATCCAGCATAGTCAGCATCAATATAAGCTTCCAATTCAAGGGAATTGTTTTGTTGGAATAAAATTCCTTTCCTGAAGCTCTTATGTGAATCCATTGGGTTGTTGTAGGTTTACATTCACTTTTTCCTATTCCGTGAATAAATCCGTCACATATTTCTGTTTTGATATGAAAATACCCTGAGCTGAGTATGCGACTTCAATACCGAGGAAGTACTTTAGCCTTCCAAGCTCTATCACAAACTCTTAGTTTTGAGATTCGCTATGTTTTCCCCTTAAGAGAGGCTTCAAAGGATGGTTCATGCTTGGAAAATGTGACATCAATTGAAGTGTAAGACTTGTTAGATGTAAGGTCTTTAACATTTGTACCTCTTTATGGTCGAAGAATTCCTAGGACACATTTTATTGCTCTCAGGTCATGTTTACTTCTCTGGGTGCATCCAAATACATGGGCGGTGAGACCATTTGATGTTCGAAAGTGAGGATGAAACTTGTTGAGGACTTCTATTGGGCCTAAATTATTTAGGACACGAGATGAGAGATGATTAATCATGTGAGTTGCAGTAGGAATTGCCTCTGCTCAGTAAGTTTTTGGCAAGTTTCTATTTAAAATCAATTCTCGATTAGTGTTTAAAAGGTGTCCA
Source organism: Cucurbita pepo subsp. pepo (assembly GCF_002806865.2). Classification (NCBI taxonomy): domain Eukaryota; kingdom Viridiplantae; phylum Streptophyta; class Magnoliopsida; order Cucurbitales; family Cucurbitaceae; genus Cucurbita; species Cucurbita pepo. The sequence continues at coordinate 3,398,188 of NC_036652.1, forward strand.
TTTTTCTGTTTTATTGTGGTGTAATAACTTACGAAGAATCATGGATAATGCAGAGATCGGAAATATGGGGATAAGGTTCGAGTGAAATAATCTATGGCAGTGTCAGTTCTAAATGTTTTAATTTTGACTCCAAATTGAATCTCAAATCATTGAGTTGAAGGAAAGAATAATATTACTAACATTTGACTTTTGTTTGAGAAGGAATAACTATGTGATCCGAGTATAATCATCGAGAACCCAACGAGCACTAGAAATGCTTGGAACAATTGAGACCCCCATATATCACTATGAATCAAATAAAAAGGGATATCTTTTATTTTGACTAGTGGGGAAAGAGACACAAGTATGCAAATTCACATATATCACATTGAAAATTATAGACTTGAAGTCCTTAAAACAAATTTGGAAACATAATTCTCAAAACTCTAATGAGGTGAAACATAATTCTTAAAACTCTAAATGAGGGAGGACCCCCATGGGGAACTGATGTAACCTAATTCCATCTTTATTAGAGGAACCAAGAAATGACATCGGTACATGGTTGGTTGTTTTCTTAGGTAATTGTAAGTAGTATAGGCCATTCAATTTCTTAGAAAGTTCAATCATCTATTTTGAGTTCTGGTCTTGAAAAACACAATATGACGAGGAGAAAATAGCCTTACAATGGCTGTCGTGGGTAAACTTTTGTATGGAAAGTTGCCTATTAGATAATTTTAGGACTTGTAGGACATTTTTAGTGTACGAGAAATAAATACATTGTCTATTCCTACAGTGGTGGCATTGGCTTTATTTGCCATTGTAATTTTTAGATTACTCCGGCATAGTTTATTTATATTTTAGAAAATTGTGAGTAAGGGATCATATAATCAGTTGCACCAAAATCTATAATCCAAGAGCTAACCTGACTTATAATTGAACGGTTTATACAGAAAGTGAATGAAGACTTACCTGAGATTGTCAAGCTATTGGAACTTGATGGTTTGTTGAGCGAGTTCAAGAATACCTTCAATCTCTCAGTCTCTTCATTATTAAACTACTAGTCTTCCCCACTAGTGCCTTTTATTCTGATTTGGACTCCACTGCGATGTATGCTCGTGTTTTCGACATTTATCCCTTATTTCTCAAACTACGAATGAATGCAAGTATGTCTGCAAATTGATGGATGAATAGATGAATGAATTGATATCGGGCTTGCTACTACACTTGTGGTGAATGAAGCTGGGAATGCTAATGCTAATGTTGCGGCCTTCATGCTGTGAATACTCTTCTACGTGATTATTGATTGCCATACATTGCTGGAACAATGATGTTTCAATGGTGAAGGGTAGTTATGAAGACTTCAAATATATTTGATCAAGGTGGAAGTTTGGTAGCTATGGACGCTCTGAATAAATATAGTCATGGTGGAAGATCGGTAGCTAAGACTACATTGATTAATCTGACCTCCCAGAATAGAATAGCTCGGATACCATGTTGCATGTCTAAATTAGTTTGCTGTTTTTTTGTTCATTTTCAGAGAGTTAATCTCTAGATAACAGTTAATCTAAATAAATCCATAGATGCTATGAATCTAAATTAAGGAGGTGATTACACAAATATTTCTTAAATGAAGGTCATTCCTTGATATTTTATTTTACTATGATTAATTAGTTCTGGTTCCTCACCCACTACTTTTGACACTCAATTATGCCACGCTATCTCATGCATGTTCTGCACTATGTTTCTAATGTGCTAATGTGCAACAATACACCTTACCCACTAGTCTCAGCCTTGTGCGTGCACGTAGCCTTAGATAGTTGTTTGCTCAGTTGGTAGGCCTTTAAGCAAGTAGTTTTGCACATAGTTTAGCATGTTACCTTCAATTTATCATGTGAATAATAAACATTTGTAAAGGTGCGGGCTGTATGGACATGCTTGTTCTTTTGTTTTCTTCAAATGTACTTTTTGGCTATTAGATTCTATTCTTTTGGAACTCATGCATGACCTTATCTCTTTTTATAGTCCTTTTTGGTAAGCTTCAGTAACAGTAAAATATCTTTTTGTTTATCTCTAACTTCTATTATGATAGGTAGCTTCAATGTTAGTTTTATTTCTATTATGTTACTTAAGGAGCCATTGATTGACAGGTGGTAAACGCTAAAGTATCACTAAAGCGACTAGAGGAGCTACTTCTTGCTGAAGAGAAAGTCTTACTTCCAAACCCACCATTAAATCCAAAACTTCCGGCCATCTCAATCAAGAATGGATACTTTTCTTGGGATTCAAAGGTACACTCTCTCTTTACAAAAGTTCTTTTTTTTTTTTTTTTTTTTTTTTTTTTTTTTTTTNTTTTTTTGCTGTATTTTGTGTGTAATGGGTAGGCATACAGACATAGTTTTAATGAATTAAATTTAAATTTAAGATAATGTAACTCAATAAAGAACCTTCTGTTGAAGGGAAGGAATGACCTTGAGTTTAAGATTATTTGTATAATTTCTAAGCTTAACTTAGAAAATATATTTCTCATCCCATTAAATAAGTTAAATAGGCGGCTCCCTAGTTTATCTGTATTATTATCGAGTACCCATGCTGGGAATAGACATGTATTCCTCAGCTTGAGAGGGTGTTGAAAGAATGACCATGATTTAAAGAATATTTGTGTAATTTCTAGTCTCAAGTTAGGAGATGTTTGTGAAATACCATTAAATAATAAGGGAAGTAATTGACCTCCCTAATTATTTCTACCGTTACCTTGTATTTAGAGATTTATTTAGATTTATTGTTATGTAGCACGGGATATTTATTTAGATTTTTTGTTACATAGTATCTAGGGATTTTTTCATATTTATTGTTACGCGGTATCTAGGGATTTAATTAGCTTTTCTGCATTACAAAAAGCACATGCAAGCAATACAATTTAGACGTGCAACCTAAGGAAACATACAAAAACATAGCTTAACAAAAGAAGTCTCAAAGCTAACGGTACAAAAATGAGCTTCACAATAAGACCAAAAGGATAACCACGATACTTGGATATTGATGCCCTATCTAACAAATACCTTTATAAGCACACTTATTAACAGTAGAAACAGGGGAATGTTATTACTTCCTTTATAGTCAAAGGTCTCATCTCTCTAAATCTTATCTTAGTTGAGCTGGTAACATAACACATCGATAGAAGCTTGTCTTTAAAATGTCTTAGTTCCATGCAGGCAGTTTTGATTGAATTGGAGATTCTTTTCTCCGATAAAATTCTAGAGGCAGTTTTTCATTTCAACATTATTTGTTTATTTATTTATTAATTTATTTTGCATTGCTTTCCAATGGTTCAATTGTTCATCTTGGTCATCTATTATTTTTTAACTAGGCCGAGAAGCCCACGCTATCAAACATCAATTTGGACATACCAGTTGGTAGCTTGGTCGCAGTTGTTGGAAGTACAGGGGAGGGAAAGACATCACTAATATCAGCCATGCTTGGAGAACTTCCTCCAGTTGCAGATTCTAGTGTTATTATTCGGGGAAGTGTTGCTTATGTTCCACAAGTTGCATGGATTTATAATGCTACAGTAAGTTGGCATAAAGGGAATCAGTGTTGTTATCCTAGTATTAATAGATACTCTAGTTTTCATAATGTCTCGTTCTTTGAAGACTCTTCCTACTTTTTTTTCACCTTTGAGTGAGAATCAGAGGAAGCATAAATAGAAAGATGATGATTTTCTTGTTTACATAGTTGTCTCCTCCTGTGAACCTTATAACAATTCATCTCCATCCATACTTGTTTCTACTCATTAATATTCCATCTGTTACTCAGTTTTATTCTCAACAACAACCTCCATAAGTTAGATTCTATGTACCAAAGGCTTTTTCGTCACTAGATCCAGGAAAAAACTGATAGTTGATTGTTGAGAGCTGCACTCTCTATGCTTCCTATTTGAGACCATTCCCTCCAATTGGGATCTTTTGCTGAAATCCCAATGAAATCGTTCTTTGTAGCTTTGTCCAGCACAAAATCTGAAAAAGTTACATTTAAAATGGAGAAAATGATTGAATAATGCATAAAGGAATCACCATTGCAAAGCTTTGGAGATGCCTAAGTCGAAATCCTCCACCCAAATTTCTAAGATTATTGATTTTGAAGCATTGTTGTATTTATGGATGTCAAATTTGATTTTATTTGCAGGCACGTGATAATATAATATTTGGTGGTGTCTTTGATTCTGCCAGATACGAGAAGACAATAGACGTAACTGCGTTACAGCATGACTTTGATTTACTTCCCGTAAGTATTTTTGTTGCACGGGTCCTTGATGATAATTATGTTTAAAATTCTGCAGTGAGCTTTTTTCTTTTGGTTCACTGCTAGGGTGGTGATCTGACTGAAATTGGGGAAAGAGGAGTGAATATTAGTGGTGGACAGAAGCAAAGAGTTTCCTTGGCTAGGGCCGTGTACTCCAATTCTGATGTGTACATTTTTGATGATCCCTTGAGTGCTCTTGATGCTCATGTGGCTAGAGAGGTAGATATCCCGCTATGAGATTATTTTTCCTTGATTTTAATTTTTGAAGTACATGGTTAGGTGAAAAATGGGATTATTTTGACAGCCTATATGTCTGGATTGGGAGGGAGTCCCACATTGGCTAATTTAGGGAATGATCATGGGTTTATAAGTAAGAAATACATCTTCATTGGTATGAGGTCTTTTGGGGAAGCCTAAAAACAAAGCCATGAGAGCTTATGCTCAAAGTGGACAATATCATACCATTGTGGAGAGTCGTTATTCCTAACATGGTATCAGAGTCATGCCTTTAACTTAGCTATGTTAATAGAATTCTCAAAATGTTAGTTAATAGAATTCTCAAAATGTTGAATAACTTATTTTCTTAGTGCTATTTTTGTGACCATGGTAATCTGTGTTAAGGTCAGCAATCTTAATATTCTTCAGTTTCATGTTTTCCTTGTTTGAGTTTTTTGGTACTATTCTCATGTAGTCATCCAACGATCAACAGGTTTTTGAAAAATGCATTAGGAAAGAACTAAGAGGGAAAACGAGAGTTCTTGTGACCAACCAACTGCATTTTCTCTCCCAAGTTGACAGAATTATCCTTGTTCATGAAGGTGTGGTGAAGGAGGAAGGGACATATGAGGAACTTTATGAAAATGGCGAGTTGTTCACAAGGTTAATGGAAAGTGCAGGTAAATTGGAAGAGGAAAAGGAAGATGGTGAAACCAATGATACTAAAAAATCATCTGAATTTCCTGCTGATGTGATGGTAAATGATTTTAAAAAGGATGCTAATCCTTCAAAAAATCGCAAAGCACAAAAATCTGTTCTTATTAAACAGGAAGAAAGAGAAACAGGTGTCGTCAATTGGAACGTTTTAGTGCGGTAAGAACTTTTTACCACGAATCTCATTATCCAATTTTGTGTTTGTTTCTAAAATATATGTGTGTGTATATATATATATGTTTTAGTTTTCCAAAGATATTCTTCTTTCTTCTTGTATAGACTAGGCGGTCTTTTGTTGGTAGTGATAATAGGATTTTGTATAGAAGGGTCAAGTGGAGTACACTCTTCGTAAGGATCGAGTTATAATTTTCTTTATTTCAACTAAGGAAGCGTTGCGTAGGGCTTTTGTTCTCGTCACTCTGGGTTCCAATCTATACTACCTCAAGGTCGTGAAGTTTAAGCTTCACAAGGTCAATGGTTATTCGTAAAATTTCTTAAGAGGAGGGTGACATCCCTTTTGGTTTAAAGCATAGCCAAGAAAGATACATTTGAATGTTTTAGAATCTAGTTTACTCCTATTGGGTTGATGATCCTGAACAAGTTGTTTTGGTTCTTTTAAGATACAAGAATGCATTAGGAGGCCTATGGGTGGTTATTGTACTCCTCTTATGCTATGTTCTATCAGAAACTCTTCGAATATTTAGAAGCCTATGGTTAAGCAAATGGTCGGACGAAGGCAATATCGATCCTAGTGAAACATTGTACTACAACACGATATACGCGGGCCTGTCATTTGGTCAGGTATGAGTACAATCAACTAATAATTTGTGCATACTACATTATTAACTTTTGATGTAGCTCAAGCAAAAAATAACTTTTGATGTCAGGTAGTGGTGACACTGTTGAATTCTTATTGGCTGATCATATCAAGCCTGTATGCAGCCAAAAGGTTGCATGATCTAATGCTTACTTCTATTTTAAAAGCTCCAATGGTATTCTTCAACACCAATCCACTTGGGAGGATAATCAATCGATTTTCAAAGGATCTTAGTGACATTGACAGGAGTGTTGCCTCGTTTTTCAACATGTTCTTGGGGCAAATTTCACAACTCCTTTCTACATTCATCTTGATAGGGTTCATGAGCACTTTATCATTGTGGGCAATCCTTCCTCTTCTGTTATTGTTTTATGCGGCCTATTTATACTACCAGGTAACTAAAAATCCTTATTCTTTTGTTACTTTTACAAAAGCATTAGTTTAGATTAAATGTTAACAAGATACTTCAAATTGAAATTGTTTCAAAACAAACCTATGCTGGTCTATTGTAGTAATAAGGCTGTCTCGCTATTGTGAACGAGAATATTAAGTGTATTACGCGTAACTTATCTTTCGACGATACAAAAAATGGCTATATGTTTAAGTAAAGGTCTTTCAAAAAAGACAATTTGTTAAACTTACTGTTGAAGGAATGGTCGTGATTTAGTTAATATTTGTGTAATCTCATTAAATAAGGGAATGCCTCCCTAATTTAGATTTATTGTTATCTAGTATCTAAGGATTTAGTTAGTCTTTCTGTATTATAAAACATGCATGTACCTCTTGGAAATTTAATAATTGTATAAAACATGCATGTACCTTTGTTATCTAGTATCGAAGGCTTGTATCAGAGTCATTCTATTATGGGAGGTCTTATTAATTAGCGTAACCTTCATAGTTATCAGACTTCCACCTTGACCAAATTTATTCAGAGCCTTCATAGCTACCGTTCTTCCACCGTGACCAAGTTTCATTCAAAGCCTTCGTAGTTACCAACCAGTAATGCATTAGCATTGTACAACAATCAATGATCACGTTAAAGAGTATTCATAGTAGGAAGGCCGCAACATTAGCATTAGCATTTGTATCGAACTTCCACTTTTTGTATTAACCCTTTTGAGATGTGTCAAGTTGGCTCTTGGATAAACTCTGGTTTTGAAACCCTTTCATTGAAAGCGTCTTACACGTTCCAAAATTACCTAATACCCTTTCATTGAAAGCGTCTTACACGTTCCAAAATTACCTAATAGTCACCTTTCTATACAAAAGTCTACCCATGAGAACTAATATAATGTTATTTTCTCCTTGTCATGTTGTGTTTTCAAGACCAAAGCTCGAAATGTACGATTGGAATTGCTAAGGAATTGAATGACATAGTAACCTAAGGGAACAATCATCCTTGCACCTGTGTCATTTCTTAGTTCCTCAAATAAAGATGTGTTTTGGTTAATATCATTTTCACATGCGACATCCTCATTTGAGATTTGAGAATTATGTTTCCAAATTTGTTTCACAGACTCCAAGCCTTTGATTTTCAGTGTGATACTTATGAATTTGCCTGATATACTCGTATATCTTTTCTCATTCTACTCCTTTTACCTTTGATTCATAGTGATATATGGAGACCCTCAACTGTTTCATGTATTTGTGATGATGCTCTTTCGTTTTTTACATTATTGTACTCGAGTCACATGGTTATTCCTTTCCAAACAAAAATTAGATGTCTACCTTCCGCTCGATCATTCCGACCCAATTTGGAATCAAAATCAAAACATTTTGAATTGACAATGCTAGAGATTATTTCAATCAAACCTTATCCTCGTATTTTTTTTATCTCAAGGCATTATCCATGATTCTTCGTGCGTTATTACACCTCAGCAAAATTGAGAGGCCGAAAGGAAAAATGAACACCTTTTAAACACTACTCGAGCATTGCTTTTTCATGGAAACATGCCAAAAACTTACTAGGGAGAGGCAGTTCTTATTGCAACTTACGTGATTAATTGTTTCCCATCTCGTGTCCTGAATAATTTAAGCCCAATAGAATTCCTCAACCAATTTCGTTCTTACTTTCGAACATCAATCGTCTCATACCCCACATATTTGAGTGCACTGCCTTTGTTCATGTTCACAACACTCAATGAGGTAAACTTGAACCAAAAGCAATGAAATGTGTCTTTCTATGATATTCTTCGACCACAAAGTGGTACAAATATTACATGCCTACATCTAAAAAGTCTTAACACTTTAATTAATGTGATTTTCACAGAGCATAAACCGTTCTTCTCTAAGGCCTCTCTTCAGTAGGAGAACATAGAGATTGGGGAAGGTCCTTAGGAAACTATTAAACCCCTAGACACTAAATAACCAACCCACAGAACCAGTTATTGAGTTCACGCTTAGTACCGATTCTAATTATGAGTCCATCCCTACTACCGCAAAGTTATTAACGGAACCATGAACTCCAACTCCAATGCCAGATCCATTGTTCTCTCAGGTATATGCTAGAAGGCAAGTCATTTCAGAACTGAATCCTTAGATATTAAGGTAACAATACATATATAATTAAGGATGAGGTTTACACAGATATAACTAAGGTCATTCCTTCAACATTGTCAAGTTGCGGAATATCATCCATTCCCTGCTTGGATACTAACTCATAAAAGGTTCTAGCTTTTAGCTCTATTGGTTCTCGTCTCTCTTTTCCCTCTCCATTCACTTTTTTGCCCCATTTTATGTATGAATTGAAAAGTTTGTTTCTTGTTATAAATATATATATATATATATTTTAGGTATAACAATATAGCATATTTTAAGGTTTCAATTATGGATATATAATCAAGGATTAACTTCTTGCTTTCTTTCTTTTTCCGTACAGAGCACAGCTCGAGAAGTAAAGCGTCTAGACTCCATAAGTAGATCTCCTGTTTATGCACAATTTACTGAAGCTTTAAATGGCATTTCAACTATTCGTGCATATAAAGCTTATGATAGAATGGCTGAGATTAATGGGAAATCCATGGACAATAATATTAGATTTACGCTCGTAAACATGAGTGGCAATCGATGGCTTGGAGTCCGTTTAGAAACCATGGGTAGTCTTATGATATGGCTTACAACAACCTTTGCTGTGATGCAGAATGGCAGGGCAGAAAAGCAGCAGGCATTTGCATCCACCATGGGTGTTTTACTTAGCTATGCTTTAAATATTACCTCTTTGCTTAGAGGTGTACTAAGGCTCGGAAGTGCGGCTGAGAACAGTTTGAACTCCGTCGAGCGTGTTGGGACGTACATAGATTTACCTTTAGAAGCTCCATCAATTATTGACACCAATCGCCCCCCTCCTTGGTGGCCTAATTTGGGAGTTATAAAATTTGAGGATGTTGTCTTAAGATACAGGCCTGAGCTCCCAACAGTGTTGCATGGTCTATCTTTCACAATTTTTTCGTTTGAAAAGGTTGGAATAGTGGGACGAACTGGTGCAGGAAAATCAAGCATGTTAAACGCCTTATTTCGTATCGTTGAACTGGAAAGGGGGAAAATATTGATAGATGGTTTCGATGTTGCAATGTTCGGGCTATTAGATTTAAGAAAAGTCCTTGGGATTATACCACAGTCACCCGTTCTTTTTTCAGGTAAACGATCTATAATTGTCCAAAATATTAGAGTGCCACTTTCTACTTTGTTAATCCTCTCTTACTTTGTGTAGGAACTGTACGGTTTAATCTAGATCCATTCAACAATCATAGTGATGCTGATCTTTGGGAAGTTTTGGAGAGGGTACATTTAAAGGATTTCATAAGGAGGAGTACGTTTGGCCTGGACGCCGAGGTACGTTGCTTGAACAGTGTGAAATATATATGTGTTTGGTTATAGGAAAAACAACAGATTTATTGTTTATAGGTTTCGGAGTCCGGGGAGAACTTTAGCATTGGACAGAGGCAACTGCTAAGCCTTGCCCGAGCGCTTCTTCGTAGGACGAAAATTATGGTTCTTGATGAAGCAACTGCGGCTGTTGATGTTCGAACTGATGCTTTAATTCAGAAAACTATAAGGGAAGAGTTCAAATCTTGTTCAATGCTTATTATTGCACACAGATTGAATACCATCATAGATTGTGATCGGATGCTTGTACTTGAAGCTGGTCAGGTAATGTTGGTGTGCTAATACATTTTAAATTATAAAGAGCTGCTTTGATTTTGCATTCTGATTCAAGCCTGTGATATTACCTCATTCTCTTCAGGTTTTGGAGTATAACACTCCCAAACAACTGTTATCAAATGAACAAAGCGCTTTCTCAAAGATGGTTCGGAGTACAGGAGCTGCCAATGCCCAATACTTACGTACCTTAGTTCTTGAACCAGCTGGATAGACAACATTGTTACTTGATGCTGGCTATTAAATTGTTGTGAAATCATCGCATTCTTGCACTAATACATCATTTTTATAGAGATTTGTGACATTGATGTACCAGTTGAGCTTCGGATTTGAGTTGAATTGAGTTAGAAATCGCGAGGAAAATGAAGTTGAACACCAAGACGATCATAGGTTTTTGAAAAGTTCGAATGCGATGAAGAAGGGTGATTGTAGTATGTTTTCTATTTGTTTTAATCCGTTTTCCAGTTTTGATTCAATTTAAGTCCTAATTAAGAAGTTTGAGAGAATTTTAGCTAGAAGCGGAAGGAAAACTAAGGCTTTGAACATCACAACACATTAAGTAGTTATTCTACGTAAGTTGTTCCACAATTAAAAAAAAAAAAAAAAAAAAAAAAAAAAAAAAAAAAAAAAAAAAAAAAAANATGGATTTGGATACAACTAAAAAATGAAATAGGCAAGACTGAACAATGGAAAGAAAGACTGAAGTTTCACAATGGCTCTCTCTCTGACTGCACACCTCTCGAATGCTCCTCCACCTTGCCCTGTAACCTACGAACACTTGAAAAAGAAAACAAAACGGAGTGAATTTATAAATATACCTAGTAAGTATCCTGCTTGTAGGAACAACTTATGTCACTACTTATTGATTAGCCTGAGACTTGCCCAATTGTTTTGCAACAGACATATTTGTGTACTACTATTCAAAGAGCCAATTTGGCTCTAATACCACTTATCACAATCACATTCTTGTGGAGCGGGATAGCGATTTTGCGACACTTATTCTAACCCAATGAACAAGTCAGCAGTTTTTTTTTTTTCATTCTTGAAGAAAGCAATGTAATAAACTAAAAGCAAATAAGCAATAACTTACAACTTTTATAGTATATACCCTGGGTAGGAAGAATTGACGACTAGTTTCATCACCCTATAATACATTTTGGAGCATTTTAACCCTGGAGGGTGTAGACATGATTTTGTTGACAGGTCATGCCCTTGCCCCCGTACTAACACAACAAGAATAGTAAATGTCCATCTAACATAAAAGCAAGTAAAGGAGCTTGAAACGGGCATGCGGTCGTGGACAATACGTTTTGGACAAGCATCATTGGAACATTTGACACGCGACCGTAAGCAACACGCCTTGGACAAACATGATCGTGACACCTTGCTACTTGACTTAAGCTCACATCCCATTGACATTTAAAGGGAAGAACATAACCCCAACTCGTCGAATAAGAGAAAGATCTAAACACCAATTCCACTTTTTGATGCAGGTGAAAATGAGACAAAGCGGCCACTATCCAATGCGAGTCTTGTGAAGGAGAAAATGTTGACAAGTGGCCAACTATAACAGCTTCCAATGAAGCCAAATAACTTGAGTACACATTCTCATGTGCACCGACCTCGATGGTCCAATTACAAAACACACCCCGAGTCCAAAAGTGGGATTTTGGGACAAAAAGATATCACAAAGACTTTATGGAAGCTACCCTGCTTTTTTTAGAATACCATCACTGTTGGCACCCAACATTCACTTGATCCACTGACCACGGTGAAGGCTCGAGTGAACAACTTTGGCAAGGCCAGTGCTCTTATCCAGCACGAGTGGCGTCCAAAGTCGTTCTTCACCGTATCTGCGGATGTAGACATCCAAGCGGTTGATAAGAGTGCTAAAGTTGGACTAGCTTTTGCCCTCGAGCCATGATAGAACAATTTTACTTGCTATGGCTAGAAGAATTAAGGTAGAGTTTTCTGGTACATAGCCCCAAATTGTTTGTTGAGACCTTGTTTATATGTGTTGATCAAGTCTTACCAGTTGTTTTGGAGTGTATAGATAAATGTTAAGACATGAATTGAGCAGCTCAGTTCAATAAAGACAT
>NC_036652.1:3411766-3412123 GCF_002806865.2 Cucurbita pepo subsp. pepo
GTTGTTTTGGAGTGTAGAAATAAATGTTAAGACATGAATTGAGCAGCTCAGTTCAATAAAGACATGAATAATAGTTGGTTTGTTCTATCACGCTAATTCAACCAAAGAAGGATCCTAAATTGTGATTCAACTTCCTAGACATGTATATTTCTATCCTAACAATCTGATCACAAAATATCAAACATGCCCAAGTCAATTCCTACCAGTAATGTTTAAAAAAAAAAAAAATCGAATCGACTATTTACATGCTCAAGCTTAAATCACTACAAATATCATAATTAAGTCGTAATTCATGTAAAAAAGAAAAGAGAGAGAGAGAAATCAGTAAAAAGTTTTAAAAACAACATACATATATAC
>NC_036652.1:3427302-3428300 GCF_002806865.2 Cucurbita pepo subsp. pepo
TTTTTTTTTTGCTGCTAGAAAACAATGTTACAGGCTAAAAGCAAATAAGCAACAACTAAACTTTTATAGCATATAACCCCGTAGGAAGAATTGACGACTAGTTTCATCACCCTGTAGTACATTTTGGAGCATTTTAGCCATGGAGGGCGTAGACATAATTTTGTGAACAGGTCATGCCCCCGCACTAACACAACAAGAATAGTAAATGCCAATCTAACATGAAAGCAAGTAAAGGGATTGGAACGGGCATGCGGTCGTGGACAATACGTTTTGGACAACCATCGTCATTGGAAAATCTGACACGCGACCGTAAGCAACACGCCTTGAAAAATCCTGACCGTGACACCTTGCAACTTGACTGAAGCTCACCTCGCCTTGACATGGTGTGTAACTTGTAAGGTTAGTAGGCAAGAAATCGCTCCTTATGTGAATTATATGCATATGTTAGCTACGTCTTATGATCTAATTAGGTTATAATTGGTCACCTCGCCTTGACTCATTTTCTTTCAACTTTCGGCTAAAGAAAAATTTTCAAATTTTATTTTTTATCTAGCCAACTCAAATTTTGCATACCGTGGCTCCAGTGGGGCAACTCTTCCCCGAGTGTTTACAATTCCATAAGGCAGTTCCTTGCCCATCGATAATACCGCTAGTAATGGAAAGCCCATCTATGTGACTAAACTCAATTATAGATTTAGTCTTAGCTAAAACTTGAATGTCCGAGGAAGTCACAAGAGTTCCATCAATGAGAACAGTAATAACATTGTTCTTACAAGGCCCATGAAAGCTCACACTTCGAACGTAGAATATACCCTTGGGAACGTAAATAGTGGCCGGTGTAGACGAGTCACAAGCCTTAGCCCATGTCATTTGAAGCACAGACGAGGCATCGGTCTTTCCATCGGGCTTGGCACCGAGGCTAATAATATTGAATGTTAATTCAGCAGCCAAGGCATGGTTACAAAACAGAAATAGAAGGGAAAGAAAAACATGAAAGG
>NC_036652.1:3440304-3441236 GCF_002806865.2 Cucurbita pepo subsp. pepo
GGCCTCGATTGAAATTGGTTCCTTCACCAAACTTCAAGATATCTCGAACTTGAACACGTCGGTACCAATTTCAGCAATTAACATATTACTAAGAAAAGAGATATTGAGGCTCAAAATCATGGGGTTAACCAAACTTACCCCAAACTTCGGTGAATGAAACTTTTTTCCATTTGAACGTTCTAGCCCTCCGTTCACTATGATTTCACCCTCTTTGCTATGAACACTAAGAGCCGTGAATTATACCTTATTATCCAAAAATGAGAGGAAATTTTTAAGATTAAACTCTTTTTTTTTTGTTTTTTTTTTTTGGGGTCCCAAAACCGACATCTGAAATTCAAATTTGATCAATCAATCCACTGTGTTTCAATTCTAAGTCCTTTATGAAAATGTTGCAATCACCGTAAAGCTGAAGATCAAGAGTTGGTCATTTTCAATAAAGAGAGTATTTCATGAAGGAAAGGTTCACCTCTTCTTAATAGTTCATTTCTTTGTTCCTAAGATTGAGCCCATAAATCCCAAATTCAACTCTAGAGAAGTCTTGTCCAATGGCGGAGGATTAAGAAAAGCCCTAAAAATAGCAAGAAAAATATTGGTAGATGGCCACAAGTCTCAAAGGGAAGTTATTGCCAACAAAGTGGGTCTTAAGTTCGAGTTCACTTGCAAATAAATAAGTCTACCCTAGTTTTCATAAGTAGGAACTATTTTCAAAATAGCGAGAAGGAAACATGACAATACATCATACGGTCTCGATCATTGGTTCGTAATGTGAGATTCATATAGAGGCTCGCAGTGGCTTTTGAACTCCTATGGAATTTATTTGCATGGGTCAATATTAAGCTGAACTCTTAAAAGGACACACTGCTGTATCTAAAATAATGGGTAGATTTTATTAAGATTGTTAATGATGTGGTTGAGCAAACTAATAGTTACTA
>NC_036652.1:3442236-3443233 GCF_002806865.2 Cucurbita pepo subsp. pepo
TTGGCTTAGTGGTCCAAAGTGCTAGATTTAGTCTCTCCTTTAAAAAGGGATTGGTTTCTAATCTCATAATTGTCATTTATTTTTATTTTTTTTAAAACCTCAAGTTTGCTACTAGCACATATTGTCTGTTTCGACATTTTCTGTATTGTTAACCTCATGGTTTCAAAACGCGTCTACTATGGGGTGTCTAATCTTGACACGCTCACAAAAAACCTTAAGGAGTACTCAATCCCCATTCACACTTTTCACCCGGCTTTGTGACTTTCTTGGACCTTAGGAAGGATTTTCCTTCGAAATTCAAACATCACTTATGTGAAATTCAAACTTGTTTGACCACACACGCCGCCTATGAGTGCATGTTCAATCATGTGCGACACAACACGTTGCATCTCATTGTAGATGAGAGCCCCCCAATCAGGAAAGACTCACAGTCTGCTCAAATCATCGAACATCAGAACGGAATGCTTAGATGAAAGCTATCTCGCGACGAAGAAAAGCAAAGGACACCCAATCATACTACTATAAAATAAAAAGTAGTACAAATATAGAAAAAGTAGTACAGATATCAAAAGTAGAGTTAGAATTGTTGGATTTTATGTCCTAAAACTCATAGTTGGTAAACAAAAACATATTCTATTTTCAATAAATCATTTACTGTTACTTTAATTTGAAATTCATTATTCAAATTAATTATTGAATTAAAATGAAGAAAGTCAAAATGTTGACTTCATTGAATGGAAAAATACATGTTAGTGGAATTTTGAGGTGTCAAAATTTGGTTTAACCAAACTTGCATGTTTGCCAAATAAACCCCACAAGTTTTAGTGGAATTTTAAGTGTCAAAATTTGGTTAACTCAAACGTGCATGCTTGCCACATAATCCCAAACATTTGAGTTGAATTTTGAGTGTCAAAATTTGGTGAACTCAAATTTGCATGAACATGCAAACATGACTCTTTAAATAGAGTGATCATGGTACATGGAAGGTCTTCTTCTT
>NC_036652.1:3444545-3448886 GCF_002806865.2 Cucurbita pepo subsp. pepo
ACGATCTTATTTTTTTTTAGTAAAATAGAGTCGTACCATATGTATGATGTGATCTTTTTATGTGGAAATATTCATTTTAAATGTTTCATCAGTCCCATGGACTTACATAATAAAAATAAAATCCGTAAATAAATCGAAAACATATAAGAAATGATAATAAACATATATATCCAAAAACTAGAAAACAAATGATGATGGAGTTGACACACGAGTCGTGTGAGTTGCGACTGACGTGGGAACCGTGTGCGCTGCACATGAGGAGCATGACTAGTTTGTCAGGTCACGCATGCATTTCTCGGAGAGTGTCCTTTTCAGGCCATGGGCTGCTGGGGAGTGATTTAGTGCTTGTTGGGCCACCCGTGTTGAACCTGGATCCAAAAGTCTATCGGTTTTTTCTCTCTGACCTGTTTTCTACTTCTACTAGATCTTTGGCGCTCACTGAAAATGCATTAAGGAAATAAAAAGTCATAAAATGCATTTATGTCTATCGCGAGATTTCTGATGCAAGGGTGGTTGCTCTCACGAGATCGCTAATTCTTTTCTTTTTTTCCTTGTTGTTACCGTAAATGTAACCTAAATGTGAATAAAAATTCATAAAATACATTAGTGAGATCCACAAAAAAAAATTTGTAACTAGGATAAATAAAACTCATATTCCTTTAGCTTATATTGCATGATTGAGATGTCTTGATTCGTATCATTCTCCACTTCTTCAAGAGGATTCATCATCAAATCTATTTGTAAAACTTTGCTGCAAAAGTAGGTTAAGAAAATACAAAAGACCTCACAACACTTTATCACGTGAACACTCTACACTTTATTCACGTGTACACTCAAGGAATTGTTGGCCACTGTTTGCACTCATTTACACAAATGAAGCTCTCTGTAAGGACATGGCTGATGTGATGGTTCTAAAAGACAGGTAAATTTTGTTGAGAAATAAAATCATTAACATTTAAAACATAATTTACATTATACCAAAATAGTGTGGGCACATTAGTAATTTAAAATACAACATAATAGTTAAAAGACAGAATAAGGAACAGACGCAAAACATTTTAAAATAAAAGATTTGAGACGACGGGTGAGGTTAGTCTATGGAACCTACTCCAGAGTCTGCTCCCGACCTCGACCAGCTCCTTATTACCTGGAAAAAAAAATAGAGAATAAGGAATGAGTACAAGACTCAGTAAGTAGCCTACTTGTAGGCTCTTAATCGTGTCCTTGATATGCTAGGGTACCACATTCTTTGTTCTTGCTTGTTCTTGATCTTGTTCTTGTTGTAAGTACTTAAGCCCCTTTAATTTTTGTTCTTGACTTGGGGTTCTTAACTTGATCTTTCTTGAGGACCTTGGTTCTTAAACCATAAAACCTTTGTTTTCCTTTAAGGGCTTTAGCAATATGGTTTTTGGTTCTTGGTCATTTGTTCCTGGTTCTTGTCCTTAAAACTAGGATCTTGATCCATGTTCTAGTTTTTGATCTTTCTCTTGTTCTTGGTACTTTCTTGGTTCTTGTTCTATTATTGATTCGTTCTCCAAGACACTCCCCCTAGGATTTATGGCACTAGACATGTACCTGAGAATCCTATGTCCAAGGCTTCATGCGTTCTAAGCGACACATCTTTAAGCTACGTGTTCCAAGCGACGTAGTCTTACCGCATCTTAGAGATGTGGTCTGCTTAACCTATGCCCAAGGTTTCATGCATTCCAAGTGGCATAGTCTAAAAACCTACATCCAAGGCTTCTTACGTTCCAAGCGATGTAATCTTAAAATTGCATCAAGGGCTTGCCCTATAATACAGTTTGCTTAACCTATGCCTAAGGCTTCATGCGTTCCAAGCAACATAGTCTGAAAACCTACATCCAAGGCTTCTTACGTTACAAGCGATGTAGTCTTAATACTGCATCAAGGGCTTGCCCTATAATATAGTCTGCTTACCTACGCTCAAGGCTTCATGCATTCCAAGCAGCGTAGTCTAAGTCATGAGCATACTGTACCGTGGGAGGTCTTAGGAGGTTCTTGATTTGTGGCTTAGGTAACTTACTCTCTTCTTGTTCCTCTGTGACCTTAGACTACTCCCCTTGATAGACCATAAAGGTCACTTGCTCGGTGCATACTTGAACATAGCATCCTGCAAGTCTGCAGGGCATCTCTAATAGGTGAGGGAAACTTGAGGCATGACATCCTGCAAAGGAAACATGGTGCAAGGCATCCCACCTAGAAGAGGAATTCTTGGGCACCGCTTGGTGGGAGGTCATGGGTCACCTTGATCCCTCGTCCTTGAGTTTCTGTTTCTGAGTTTGGGGACCTTAATCCCTCGTCCTTGAGTGGTACCTAGCATTCTTCTTAATTGGGTAGTTGTAAAGCTTGTGTGTTGTTGTTCTTGGTTCTTAATCTTGTAAGTTTCTAAGGTCCTTAATTCCTTGAGACATAAGTTGTAACTTGTATTTGTAACCATATGAACCCATCTTAGTGTAAGTTGTTCTAGAAGGTTATAGATTCTTAGGGAGTTCTTTAGAGGGTTCTAGAAGAGTCTGAAGTCTTGTGGTGTTTCCTTTAGGTGTTTCTTGGATCCTAACTTGGTTTAGGTTCCAAACGTACTTCAATCAACTTGAAACCTCAAACTTATCTTCATGTCCTTCATAATCGACCTTATAAGAAGTAGCAAATCATCCGGAGCACGTATAGACCTTGAAATGTCATAAGAAGTCCTAGGGACATTTTTGCCATTTCACCCATAATACTTGGTTTTGCTACTTAACGTGTTCCAATGCCTTTCAACTTTACCAAATAATCAAACATCATAAAATAGGATCTACTTGAGGGTTTCATAGCATTTGGAGGTTATCTAGGTCATGAACTGTAGGTAGANGAGGGTTTCATAGCATTTGGAGGTTATCTAGGTCATGAACTGTAGGTAGATATCCGTAGGGGCATTATGGAAAACTTGAGGCATGACATCCTGCAAAGGAAACATGGTGCAAGGCATCCCACCTAGAAGAGGAATTCTTGGGCACCGCTTGGTGGGAGGTCATGGGTCACCTTGATCCCTCGTCCTTGAGTTTCTGTTTCTGAGTTTGGGGACCTTGATCCCTCGTCCTTGAGTGGTACCTAGCATTCTTCTTAATTGGGTAGTTGTAAAGCTTGTGTGTTGTTGTTCTTGGTTCTTAATCTTGTAAGTTTCTAAGGTCCTTAATTCCTTGAGACATAAGTTGTAACTTGTATTTGTAACCATATGAACCCATCTTAGTGTAAGTTGTTCTAGAAGGTTATAGATTCTTAGGGAGTTCTTTAGAGGGTTCTAGAAGAGTCTGAAGTCTTGTGGTGTTTCCTTTAGGTGTTTCTTGGATCCTAACTTGGTTTAGGTTCTAAACGTACTTCAATCAACTTGAAACCTCAAACTTATCTTCATGTCCTTCATAATCGACCTTATAAGAAGTAGCAAATCATCCGGAGCACGTATAGGGACATTTTGGCCATTTCACCCCTAATACTTGGTTTTGCTACTTAACGTGTTCCAATGCCTTTCAACTTTCCCAAATAATCAAACATCATAAAATAGGATCTACTTCAAGGTTTTATAGCATTTGGAGGCCATCCAGGTCATGAACTGTAGGTAGATATCCGTAGGGGCATTATGGTCATTTTTGCACAATTTCTTGGTTTACCCACTTATCCTTATCTAATGACTACTAAACTTCATATAGAACCTCAAAATGCTATAATATGCTTAGAATTAAAATTTTATAGGCTGCGAAGTTCATCCAGTGGGTTATTCTAATGTTACCTAATTACCGAGCAATTTGATAGGTATAAGGTCTTAACTCGCGGTTCTTTGAGTTTTTCTTTCATCTAATCCTAGTTCGTACTTGGTGTTCATATGAAAATCCAAGCGATTCCTACAAGTATTTCTTTACAAAAAGTCCAAGGTGGCTACTTACCTCGTTGTCGACATTCAGGACCTCTGTTCTTGAGCTTCCGATACCCGATTTACCTCAACTTTCCTTTCACAGACTCCTTATTATGTCTACTTTCTGGAACCATAGAGTTTTTCATGAGAATCCGTCTGGAAGGGGGTTAAAATTGAGAAAAACCGAGGGAAGGTTTAGTTTTGGGTTGACATTGCCAGTTCAACTGAACTGGCCACGTCATTGTTTTCTTCCTCCAGACGGGGAGAAGACCCGTGCGACCGTTCGTGCCGCCCTCTGAAACTCGCCCTCCCCAGCTCCTATCACATGTTTCTCCCCTCGATTCCTTCATAAAACTTAAAGAAGGTGTTACAAGGAAGAGCTAGGGATTGATTTTATACCTTCTCATCGGATTGTAGCCTAAGATATTTGC
>NC_036652.1:3450490-3451782 GCF_002806865.2 Cucurbita pepo subsp. pepo
CGGGTGTGCAGTTAGTTTCTATTTAAAAAGATGAGTAGTGTGATATAGTAACAATGTTTAGAAAATGCTCAATTTTGAAGGACAAGAAAGAGAGTTTTCTATAAATTATTGTTATAATTATTTATATTATGATTGTGATTATTATATTATGATGAGACGGTTTAGGTGAGATCTACCGTAGACCTAACTTTCAATTCCCTTATGGAATCTAGTTGGTCTGGGGATCATCTCTGCTCCTCTCTTCTTGAGAATTTATACATCCCTCATTATTATATGGACAACTATCTCTCGAGTTCTGGTTTAGGTTTATCCTCAATAGAAAAATAAAGTAGAGCATCTAGAACCCAAGTGGAGAGCATGCGTGTGGAGTGTGTAGAAAAGTACAATGCATCCAAATCCACCTATAAATGAAATTAGAGCCAAAGCCAAAACATGATGTTTTAATCCACAAGACACAAAATCATATTTGCATACGTGCATTTCTCGACCTTAATAGTGGGGTCACTTCTTGAGTATTTTTCAATATTCATTCTATCATTAAAAAAAATTTACAGTAATGAAAAGGACATATAAACGGTTTTTGGCTTCTCCTANCTTAATAGTGGGGTCACTTCTTGAGTATTTTTCAATATTCATTCTATCATTAAAAAAAATTTACAGTAATGAAAAGGACATATAAACGGTTTTTGGCTTCTCCTATGGAGGCTATAGAACAAAATCTTTTATGCTAAATCCAACATTTATTTATATTTTTCTATCTTTTTTAATTTCGTTTTATAAGGTTTGAAATATTTGTTTAGAAGTCAAAAGTATTTCTATTTGAATCACATTCAAAATATAGGATATTGCCATCAAATTTTGAAAAATTCATTGATTATTGATTATTGATTATTGTACGTTAGTCTTTTTAGTTATTCCCATTTGGGTTATCATACCATATTTTGGTTTCATATTGCCTAATTTAGCAAATATTCCTCAATTATATAAAAGTTTTGGGTACAAAATTGAAGATACAAAATTATCTCCACCCAAAAATCTCTAAAATCCATTCTAAAGTCATGGACAAGAACATTTCTATCAAATTCCCTTTCCTAGCTGCAATCATCTTGTTCTTCGTTGTGATCGATATAGGTTTATAATATGTTGTATTTATTAAAATGATATATCTTTTTTAAAAAATGATTAAAATGATCCCAATTCATTACATGCATCCCTTTTGTGATCTTGTAGGTTAATTTTGTTCATCATAATATTTCTTTGTGTATTAAATTCATAACATCCCATTTAATGTT
>NC_036652.1:3452875-3484132 GCF_002806865.2 Cucurbita pepo subsp. pepo
GTTTACGATATGATATGATTATGATACAAGATGTGAATGACGGATGGATATATATATATAGATGTTGTGATATGATATGAAATATGTTATGGTACAAGATATGTGATAAATTTACGTGTTTATGATATCATATATTGTGATGCAATATATTATGGTATGAGATGTTATGTTAAAAGCATGAAACGTTAGTTATGTCTTTTAAATTGTATGTATACATCACGATATGAATGACATGAAATATAATCTGGTTAGAATTATGTATAATATGAGAACTGAAAAATGAGAAATGATATGATATGAACGATATACGATATGTGAAATGATATGAAAAACGATATGATATGTATGGAACGCTAGCGGGATTGTATTAAATGATAATGAAATGAAAAAATATTGGGACTTCATGCATTAGGCTCATGCATTGGGGGATATCCCTATTCCATCACGAGGGTACGAACACATACACCACTAGACAGATGAAGTATTATTATGTTTTATATAATGCTGTCGTGACGGTTACTAATTCTAATGGGTGTCCAGCATAAGGAGCTACTAGAGTAGGCTTGCCCGACAAGAAAAGGGGTCCAGCAGTATACGAACTGTCTAATGAGCTTGTACTTGCACGTATGGGCTGTGTGTAGAGTATATGGCACACATAAGTTGCCCATTAGTATAGTATCGTGGGAAAAAAGACTGATATGATAGGTCCCGTCATTGCATTCGCATGTTTATTGCATTTAACCCCAATAGTGGGGTTACTTCCTGAGNTGTGGGAAATAATTGCATTTAACCCCAATAGTGGGGTCACTTCCTGAGTATTTCTCAAAATACTCAAGCCACGTGTTACCTCTATTTCTGGTTAAGGCAAGACATTTCTGTACGGCTGACGACGACATTGTAATTCGAGACCATAGCACATGCATAGGGTAGTTGTATTATTTTCTTAGACTTAGGCTAGAATAGGATGCTTTTAATTTAAACGTTTATTTATTTTATTTATTCTTTTGTTGTGTCGTTTTTAAAAGTGTTTTCAAAACACGTAAGAACATGGCTGTATCTTAAAATGAAGATGTCGTATTATGAAAGTTTAAATAAAGTATTTCCGCATTCAATGTTAATGATATTTATACAGTGACGACTTTAAATAAATTTATTGGTTGATTTGTACTTTATTTTTTTTTTTTTTTAATCTTCCCATTTTAGTTATCATACCATATTTTGGTTTCATATTACCTAATTTGGAAAGGAGTAAATATTCTCAATTATATAAGAGTTTGGGTAGAATTATCAGCCCCCAAAAATGTACAAGTGCAATCATCTTGTTCTTCACCGTCTTCGATACAGGTATCTTGTAGTTATTAAAAAATGTACAAGTGTTTGAGGGTTGAGTCGGGTCAGGTCAAATTATGAGATTTTCTAGACCGAACCCAATTATTTGCATTATAAATTTTTCAGCATAAACAACCCTTGTTATATAATGAATCCAACTCAACCCAACTCGACCATAAATTTTTTGGGATAGATAGTTGGTTCAGGTAGTTCGAGTTATTTATTCAATTTTTTGTTATTTTGATAAAAATAAAAATTAGTTTGTAAAATATATGTTTATTTATTTTCATACGTTTGGTTACCATTTGAAATTCAATTTTGTGAGCAAACATGTATATCTTAAAATTAAACCTAAGTTTGATTGTACAAAGATTCAAACTAATAAGTTTTAGGGTTACCAAAGAACGAACCAGTAGAACTCAATTCAACATATGTTTTGAAAAATTACTTTTACCAGATCTGGTAGAAAATAAATAATTATGAAATAAAATAAATACGTATATATAAACACTTTTACCAGATCTGGTAGAAAATAAATAATTATGAAATAAAATAAATACGTATATATAAACACTTTTACCAGATCTGGTAGAAAATAAATAATTATGAAATAAAATAAATACGTATATATAAACACTTTTACCAGATCTGGTAGAAAATAAATAATTATGAAATAAAATAAATACGTATATATAAACACTTTTACCAGATCTGGTAGAAAATAAATAATTATGAAATAAAATAAATACGTATATATAATTTTATTGTACACAAAAATGTATATTTTAAAATTAACAATAAATTTAGATTGTTTTGGTTCAATCTAGTTTTGGGGAACCCATAAACAACCTCACTCATAAAAGTTTTCAGTTATTTGAATCTAGTCCAAATAAGTTCATAACTGAACTCGAACCAGATTGGTTCGGTCAATCCATCTAGTTTCGGGAGAACCCTTAAACCAACTCAATCATAAAAGTTTTCAGTTATTTGAATTCAGTCCAAATAAGTTCATAACCTAACTCGAACCGCACAGGTTGGGTTGGGTTGATCGAATTTTTTGAGTCCTTAGATTGATTTTGATATTAATTTGAGTATTACTTTGTTTGATGAACAATGACAAGCAAACCATTGGGAATACAAGGAAGTCATATTTATATTACGTGCAACACTGTCCAAGATTGCTTTAATCCTAAGGTTTGTGAGTGCAAATTTGAGCTGTGTTTTTGCGTACCTAAGAGCCCGCCGCCGCACTTCAGCTTCCACCATGACAACATCAGTGATACCACTCCAAACTAAGAAGTGGCTCTCAACAACTATTCAATAAATACCATTATTTTCATCGCAATATGCTTTACACAAATGAATAAGACTGTGATAAAACCATGTATTTCAATATTATATATTAGATTAAATTGAAAAATTACTTTTCGTTTATGATTTATGAGTTCGAGTATGATTATTG
Source organism: Cucurbita pepo subsp. pepo (assembly GCF_002806865.2). NCBI lineage: Eukaryota > Viridiplantae > Streptophyta > Magnoliopsida > Cucurbitales > Cucurbitaceae > Cucurbita > Cucurbita pepo. Next base: position 3,455,667 of record NC_036652.1, read on the forward strand.
TGGATGAGCGATTGAGGCAGATGAGAGATGACTGCGTGAATTGCGTCATTTTATAGAATGTTTTATAGGGCCTTTACGTATCGTCGTCAGCCTCAAGGTTTTATGACGCATCTACTATGGAGAGGGTCTAGCCCTACTCCGACCAATGCTTTGCGTCGTCTAGTGACTGGCTTTCGTACCATTTGTTATGGCCCAAAGCAGACAAAGTTGGGCTTGGCTGCTACAAAAGGTATCAGAGCCGTACACCGGGCGGTGTGTTACCGAGGACGTTAGGCCCTCAAAGGGGTGGATTGTGAGATCCCACATTGGTTGTAGACGGGAACGAAACATTCCTTATAAGGGTGTGGAAACCTCTTCCTAATAGACACATTTTAAAACCATGAGGCTGACGACAATACATATCAAGCCAAAGCGGACAATATCTCTCAGTTGAGGGCTTGGGTAGTTATACTTTAGTTGTCATATATCTCGCACGAAAATGGCCAAAAATCCAAATCTTTCAAGTAAAAACAATAATAAGGATGTTATGAGCATTCTTGATTAGCCACTTCATGCTCAAGTCCTTACTTTGTGTTAGTAGGACCCACAGGTCGAGTCAAAGCTCTATGCTCTCTCTTTTTGTGTGGGATTATGTGCGGGAGAGAAAAGAATCTGTGGTGGCAGCGAACAGCAAGACTACAACTTAATTTTGATTTTTCACTCTATAAGATGAGCACAATTCATTAAACAAAACAATACAATACTATGAAAGTTATTAAAAGATTAGAATCCATTCAATCTCCTCGTCCCTCTAGCGCGCCACGACCTTGTCTATACCCGAAAACATAAAACAAATTGAAGTAGATGCATTTTAATACACAAAAATACTGGAGTCATCACATGGTTGATGTTTTCACCTTCCTCACCGGTACTACGACCTTGTCTTAAATAAGCCTAAAACAAGAAAATGATTTTAGGTCCCATTAGACATTGAAAGACTTACATGTGTGTATTTTTTTATCTTAACAATAGGGTCACTTATGGTGTTTTTTAAATAGTCATTCTCTTCCTAACATTTTTTTTCTGTTAAAAACATGATTCATAATTACTACTTTATATTAATTTAAATTTTATTGTCAAGTAAATATTTGAAAACTCTCCTAATATGTATGTTGCATACCTTAAAATTAGAGTCGTTACACATGATTTACATTTTCATCCATGAATTTTTACTAATTACAATGTTTTGGTTCCTAAGGTTAATATTTATAAATGTTTAAAAGAATTAAAAAAGATTTAAAAAAATTTATGAAAAAATTAAAGATACTTTTTTATCTTTTGAGTTGTTCTCCTGGATCAGNGTCGTTACACATGATTTACATTTTCATCCATGAATTTTTACTAATTACAATGTTTTGGTTCCTAAGGTTAATATTTATAAATGTTTAAAAGAATTAAAAAAAATTTAAAAAAATTTATGAAAAAATTAAAGNCAGTCGGTTTGATAGTGATCGAGTGACATTGCTTCTTCGGCCTGAACCTAGGAATCTCTTCGATATGATACAAAATGGATCAACATCATAATTATTTTAAATTAATTAACCAAAAGATAACGCTAAAGACCAAACTGGGCATTACTGACAACTAGGAGTAAAATGTAAAATATTCGAAACAATAACCAAATGAAAACTAAACTTCGAAGTATAATAAAAATGTAACTGTGGGATCTCACATCGGTTGGAGAGGGGAACGAAACATTCCTTATAATGTCGTAGAAACTTCTCCCAAGCAGTCACGTTTTAAAACCGTGAGGTTGAGAGCAATATGTAACGGCTCAAAACGGACAATATTTTTTAGCGGTGGGCTTGGACGGTTGTAACATATCAAAGAAGACAATTTTTGTTAACAGTAAGCTTGGACTATTGTAACAGATCAAAGCAGACAATATCTATTAGCGGTGGACTTGGGCTGTTGTAACCGGTCAACCCGAAAAATATTTCTTAGGGGTGAGATTAAAATGATATATATATATTTTTTTAATTCTTTCCATCCTTTGGAAGAAATAAAAACTTGATCCCAATTCATTACTTGCATCCCTTTTGTGGTCTTTACATTAAGTTTGTAAATGGTAATCTTAGTGTATTAAATTCATAACATCCCATTTAATGTTGTATTTCTAAAATTCATATTAGCAAATTAATTGAATATTGTCCCAAAGATTATACAATGGGATGGACAACAATGAAACCAACTTCATCCCATCAAACCATTTACAATACAACATAATCGCAAACAAACTTAGTCTCAACTTGGCTTTCATTATTGCGATGATATTGCTCCTCGTCTCTTCTTTTGGTAATTTTCAACCTTATTTCTTTTTCTTTCTTTTTTTTTTTCGTTTTTTGATAACTCTCCAAGAGTAGAGTTATATCAAGTCTTTTTACGGTTAATTTTGCACTTATACTCACCATTTTCTCATTAATTGCTCCATTTATTCTAATTAGTATACATGAAATAGCCAATTGTGGTTTAATATGAAAAGAAGATTAATTTCCAAAAATCGAGCTTAATTGTACGCTTAATTGAGCTATTTGATAAAATTCTAGAACATTTATGCTGAAACCATGATGCTATAGAAAATCTGGAAAAAAACACTGCTCGCAAATTTGGAAATAAATTGCAGACCTTGATGCTGAAGCAATCAACAAATCTGGATATAAATTGCAGACCTTGATGCTGAAGCAATCAACAAATCTGGAAATAAATTGCAGACCTTGATGCTGAAGCAATTCGGAAAGTAAACTTTTCAGGGATGACCTGGAAATTTTAATCCACATCATCAGTCCACGTAGATAGTTGGCTACCAAATTAGAAACATCTTAGGTGGACAATTTTATCCTTTCTCAGCCCTAAATTAGAAGAAACAAGCATTATAAAAGGAAAAGAATACCTAAAATAGGGAGGGGCCACACTTGGGGGAGAGAAATCGGATTAGACATCATCAACGTAGGGCCCACACTTGGGGAGAGAAATCAGATTAGACAGCAGCAGCCTCCGTTGCTGTGAAACCAGAGAAGAAGAAGAAAATCCTAATCGAGCACTATTGACAGCAGAAGGAAAAGGAGACCAACAAGGATTGATGGATTGATTAGGGCAAAGAGAACGTGAGAGCTCAAGGGAAGAAAACTTCCAGAATGACAACAAAACGGGATAACTCTCTATTTTCTTATTCTCTTTTCTCATTCCATCAATTTTAGCGAATTCCTCTATTTAATTCAGTTTGTATGGAGAGCTTGTTAGATTGATATGACAACCCTAGAAGGGTTGAATAGGGTTTCAACAATAATTTTTTTTTTAATAACAATAAAACTTGATACCATGCAATAAAAATTAACAATAATTTAGCATTTAAATAGAAAAAGGAATTTAAATAGGAAAAGGGTTATAAAATATAACACCTTAGTTTCATAGTGTTTCGCTCAAACTCGACATACTCCACTACCCAAGCCCTTCTTGGGAATTTGAATAAAACTTTCTGACTCTTTCCTCGGATCAGAGCACGAGCCGAACCGCTACACCACTCCTTTTACGTTTGCAAGAGCAAACTCAATTCTTTTCACGGCTCAGGATCAAGCTGGTACACTGCTCTTTTTACGAGTTCAAGAGTAAACTCAATCCTTTCCACGTTTCAAGATCAAACCGGTACAACTGTCTGAAATCTTATAGAAACACACCACAACTCTCTAAAGTAATAGATTTACAATTTTCTCACAATACAATAGACATCTCTCTCAAGAATAAGATAAACAAGAAATAGAATTGGAAGCTTTGGAGAGAGCAACAATGGAGGCTTTGTGGAATTCAATTTTGTTTGACCACACACGTCGCCTGCGCATGCATGTTCAATCGTGCGCAACACAACAACGTTGCTTCTCATTGTCATATCAGTTCCCAACAATAGGATCCATGCATCATGATATGATGCATGACCATCTTAGTTTGCTCAAACACATACGTTGGGAACTCACCCATGTGTTGATCATCTCATTAGGACATTTCAAACATTCATCCATCTGTATTCTCTTGAGCATCAGACTCTCCAGTGTACATGCTACANCATGTTAAACCATTTACGACATACTTTCTTGATAGCGGGTGCATGATCCAACCTTCGACACATGGGTCAGGGAGAAATATTGGCACACCTATGCCATCTCTTACTTTCTTGTTTCTTTCATCAACCATAGAAAATGTTATCTATTTTAAGATTAAGATCGATCATTATCTCACGCATAAATCCTGACTTGGAAAAATATGCAAATAAGAGCCACATTTTATAGGACAAGGGTAATGTGCCATTGCAACCATATCACAATCCTCACACAAATCCTGTTAAACATGTCATAATCTAATAATCATGCCAAAAACTTGTGATGGAATATAAAATTTTCAAATGACTCACAGTGTCGAAGGAATCATCATTTTCAAATGACAATTGTGGTCGGTGGCATTTGTTGTTACAAACCTTGAGGATGTGAATCTAAGAACGATCATTAAGGTCATATATTGTGTCTTCTTCTTCAATGATTGAAGGAGAAAACGCTAAACTGATTGAAGCGGCCTTTTGGAGAATCTTTTAAAAATCACCTACCGAAGATGTCTGGGCTAAAACTGCTAGTAGCCTAGACATTGAGTTGAGAAATTCAGTGTTTTTCCTTTGTTGCAGATCTTGTAAATGACAATTTTTCGAAAGACATATCAAAACTATTTACTTTTCGTTAAAGGATTGTCATATCCTTTCTGCCCTCATGTTTGATGTTCACCTAGAGAACCTTAACATCTCATCAGGTACTCACTTCATAGTAGTCATTTTCAGTATATTTTACAAGTTAAGCATTCAAATGTCTCCCCCAAAACTCTTAGATCTTCTCCAAAAAGATTTACTATGCTCATAGAGGTAAATCTGGAGAAATCGTCAACCTGTTTCCAACACCCTTTCATGGGATCAGATTACTAAGAATTCTACCGGGATCCTTAAATATGTGAGCCTTCCAATTAGGAAAGACCCACAGTTTGCTCAAGTCATCGAACATGATGATGGAAAGCGTAAAAGTAAAAATCAATAAAAATTAAATTTTCTTTCCAAAGGTAAAGATTCTTAAGCTCGAGATCTAGTACCTCAGGAATCTCGAGATCTCCATAAAAAATCAACATGTCAAAGTCTATGCCAATAGAGCCGGTTGATAACAACAAAGAAGTAGTTTTAGTCGATTATAAGGGGAATCCCAGATCTCCAACTCAAACCGAATTGGATACTACATCTATCTTCAACCATATCGATATTATCACAAATGAATTGTCCACTGATAAAGAATTCCTGAAAAAGGCATTACAACCTCGAAGGATATCCTAAATATCCAACATCAAAATAACTTCTCAAACAAGATTCTCTCAACCATTGCAAGACAAGTTAAGAGGATTGAAGAAAAAATCAAGGAAAAATAACAACAAAAGAAATAAAAAAAACTATTGCAAATATTAATGGCCTGAGATTCCCAAAAGTTGAGGAAAGTTATTTTCTTCATACGAGCTATTTTAGACAAAGTAATTAGTGCTCAACCAAAGAGGCACTTGCTTTGATTGAAGAAAAGCTAAACAATCTTTCAATTTTGATAGAACTTTAAGTAATTAAACTTTTAGTGTCATAGTNCCCACAGTTTGCTCAAGTCATCGAACATGATGATGGAAAGCGTAAAAGTAAAAATCAATAAAAATTAAATTTTCTTTCCAAAGGTAAAGATTCTTAAGCTCGAGATCTAGTACCTCAGGAATCTCGAGATCTCCATAAAAAATCAACATGTCAAAGTCTATGCCAATAGAGCCGGTTGATAACAACAAAGAAGTAGTTTTAGTCGATTATAAGGGGAATCCCAGATCTCCAACTCAAACCGAATTGGATACTACATCTATCTTCAACCATATCGATATTATCACAAATGAATTGTCCACTGATAAAGAATTCCTGAAAAAGGCATTACAACCTCGAAGGATATCCTAAATATCCAACATCAAAATAACTTCTCAAACAAGATTCTCTCAACCATTGCAAGACAAGTTAAGAGGATTGAAGAAAAAATCAAGGAAAAATAACAACAAAAGAAATAAAAAAAACTATTGCAAATATTAATGGCCTGAGATTCCCAAAAGTTGAGGAAAGTTATTTTCTTCATACGAGCTATTTTAGACAAAGTAATTAGTGCTCAACCAAAGAGGCACTTGCTTTGATTGAAGAAAAGCTAAACAATCTTTCAATTTTGATAGAACTTTAAGTAATTAAACTTTTAGTGTCATAGTGAACCATATGAGAATGACCTCAAAAATTTTAAAAATGATTTCTTGAAAGAAGAAAAGATGCCCAAAAAACTAGACCTCATCAACAAAATTGTTAAATAATAGGACAAAGTCCAAAAACCTAGATGAAGAAAAATTGGAACATGCATACATAAGCGNTCTCGAGATCTCCATAAAAAATCAACATGTCAAAGTCTATGCCAATAGAGCCGGTTGATAACAACAAAGAAGTAGTTTTAGTCGATTATAAGGGGAATCCCAGATCTCCAACTCAAACCGAATTGGATACTACATCTATCTTCAACCATATCGATATTATCACAAATGAATTGTCCACTGATAAAGAATTCCTGAAAAAGGCATTACAACCTCGAAGGATATCCTAAATATCCAACATCAAAATAACTTCTCAAACAAGATTCTCTCAACCATTGCAAGACAAGTTAAGAGGATTGAAGAAAAAATCAAGGAAAAATAACAACAAAAGAAATAAAAAAAACTATTGCAAATATTAATGGCCTGAGATTCCCAAAAGTTGAGGAAAGTTATTTTCTTCATACGAGCTATTTTAGACAAAGTAATTAGTGCTCAACCAAAGAGGCACTTGCTTTGATTGAAGAAAAGCTAAACAATCTTTCAATTTTGATAGAACTTTAAGTAATTAAACTTTTAGTGTCATAGTGAACCATATGAGAATGACCTCAAAAATTTTAAAAATGATTTCTTGAAAGAAGAAAAGATGCCCAAAAAACTAGACCTCATCAACAAAATTGTTAAATAATAGGACAAAGTCCAAAAACCTAGATGAAGAAAAATTGGAACATGCATACATAAGCGGAATATAGATGGTCTATCCGGTCATCTAGTCGTAAATGTAATCAACAAATGTTGATGGGAGCTAGCGCCTATAGGCGTCGAGGTAAGTTTGACCACGCTATTACTCAAATTGTAACTTTTGGTTTCACAGGAGTACTCAAGGATGGGTTGGAGAAGCATATCTCCGACGAAGAAAAGCAAAGGATACTCAACCATACTACTATAGAAAAAGAAGTACAAATATAAAAAGTGAAATTGGAATATCTCAAGTTATGGAGAATGATATAAGTGTTGAATAGCCGTTAATACCCTTTTATATATTATCTTAAAGTTTGTCGTAGGCGAACTAGAAATCCATATTGAACGTTTGAGAAAATTCTTATGATTATAAGATGCGAAAAGTTAGCTACTTCTGATGGTACAAAGATATAATTGTAACTAAGGTTATGACAAGATATGATAGTACCCTTTAATTATGGATATTAGCTTCATTGAAGGACTTCCAAAGTATATTTCTCGAAGGATAACTACCGCTCTCAATGAAGAGTGTAAGCAGAAGATTTGTTGGAATGAATTCACTTATGGTGATTTGGGTTATGTAATAGCCAAGTCGAACGCCAGCAAATATTGTATACTTTGGCTCGTTACGTATTGTCGTCAGTTTCACGGTTTTAAAAGCATCTGTTAGGGATCAAAATGATATTAATTAACTAATTAGAGTGGTGCAGCTGAAGCGTGGTGGGCCCATTACACACAGGTCCCAGGATTGAAACCTGGCTCTGATACCAACAATAAATAACATTCCCATCAATTACAAGACTATTGCTCAAAGTATAACTTTTGGTTTCACAGGAATACTCATACTCAAAGACGGGTGATAGGTATTGCTCAAATTATAACGAGGTGATAGGTATTGCACAAATTATAACTTCTCGTTTCCTGAGTACTCATACTCAGGCTGGAGAATTCTCCGATAAAGAAAAGATAAAATCAAGGTTATCGCTAACAAATATTGTCGTCTTCAACTCACGATTATAAATGCATCAACCCACAGTTTCCAGAATCGAAACATGGCTTTGATACCAACAATAAATAACATTCCCATCAAGAAAAGAAAATTGGTAAAACATATCTCCCATAAAGAAAAGATAAAACGGAAGCATAGTGGGCCCATAACTTCACCTTCAACCTCACGATTATAAATGCATCTATTAGGGATCAATGATATTAATTAACTCTTTTAAATTAGGAACTTCACCAAACTCTTTTAAATACTCTATGGGTGCTATCCAACTCATGGTTTTAAAACGCGTCTACTATGTTGAGAGTTTCGCCCTACTTTGACCAGTGCATGGTGTAACGGTCATACTTCTTCAAATGTGCGGCCTCTAATCTTGACACACTCACCAAAAACCTTATGGTGTACTTAATCTACATTCACATTTTTCACCTGGCTTTGTGGCTTTGTTGGACCTTACGCAAGGTTTACCTTCGACATTCAAACATCACTTATGTGGAATCAAAACTTGTTTCACCAGACACGCTGCCTATGCATGCATGTTCAATTGTGTGCNATGGCTTTGATACCAACAATAAATAACATTCCCATCAAGAAAAGAAAATTGGTAAAACATATCTCCCATAAAGAAAAGATAAAACGGAAGCATAGTGGGCCCATAACTTCACCTTCAACCTCACGATTATAAATGCATCTATTAGGGATCAATGATATTAATTAACTCTTTTAAATTAGGAACTTCACCAAACTCTTTTAAATACTCTATGGGTGCTATCCAACTCATGGTTTTAAAACGCGTCTACTATGTTGAGAGTTTCGCCCTACTTTGACCAGTGCATGGTGTAACGGTCATACTTCTTCAAATGTGCGGCCTCTAATCTTGACACACTCACCAAAAACCTTATGGTGTACTTAATCTACATTCACATTTTTCACCTGGCTTTGTGGCTTTGTTGGACCTTACGCAAGGTTTACCTTCGACATTCAAACATCACTTATGTGGAATCAAAACTTGTTTCACCAGACACGCTGCCTATGCATGCATGTTCAATTGTGTGCGACACAACAACGTTGCATCTCATCGTCATCTCGGTTCCTCCAACACGTCCCATGCATCGTGATGCAATCTCAAGTCTCAAGATAGCTTGACCATCTTGGTTGTGCAGACACATCCCTCGGGACAGTTTGGCAAAGTAGTCTAAGGTGCCAGATTTAGGCTTTGGTTTGAAGGGGCGTGGTCCCACAACTGTCATTTATTTTCATTTTTTGTAAACCTTCAAGCCCACTGCTAGCACATATTCTAAAAACCTCATGATTTTAAAACGCGTCTACTGTAGAGAGAGTCTAGCCCTACTCCGACAAGTACATCGTGTAACGGTTATACTTCTTCAAATGTGCAGCTTCGTGATCTTGACACGCTCGCCAAAAACCTTATGGGGTACACAATCTCCATTCACATTTTTCACCTCGGCTTTGTGGCTTTGTTATACCATAGGCAAGGTTTGCCTTCAACGTTGAAACATCAGTTATGTGGAATCAAAACTTGTTTGACCACACACGCCGCCTATGCGTGCATGTTCTATCATGTGCGACACAACAATGTTGCATCTCATCGTTATCTCGGTTCCCAACAACACGATCCATGTATCGTGATGCAATCTCATGTCTTGAGATACTCGATTATCTTGATTTTTCTGGACACATTCGTTGGGATAGTTTGGCCGAGTGGTCTAAGGCACCAGATTTAGGCTCTGGTCTGAGAGGGCGTGGGTTCAAATCCCCCATAGCTGTCATGATCTTTCTTTTTCAAATGTGTGGCCTCGTGATCTTGACACGCTCACGATAAACCTAAAGGAGTACTCAATCGCCATTCACATTGCCAGATTTGGGCTCCCCTTTAAAAGGGCATGGGTTTAAATCCCCTAGCTATCATTTTTTGTTAAGCCTCAAGCCCTACTTGTTTTGACTTTTTATGTATCACTATTAACCTTGTGGTTTTAAAACTCATCTATTATGAAGAGATTCTAACCCAACTTCGACCAGTGTCTCATGATCTTGTCACGCTCACGACAAATCTAAAGGAGTACTCAATCTCCATTCACATTTTTAACTCGACTTTATGGCTTTGTTATACCTTAGGCAGAGTTTTTCTTCAGCATTCAAACATCCATAATGTGGAATTAAAACTTGTTTGACGACACATGCCGTCTATGCGTGTATGTTCAATCATGTGCGACACAACATTGTTGCATCTCATCGTCATCTCGGTTCCCAACAGCACAACCCATGCATCGTATTGTAATCTCATGTATCGAGATAGCTCGACCATCTTGATTTGTCCAAACACATTCGTGAGGATAGTTTGGCCGAGTTGTCTAAGGTGCTAGACTTCGACTCTAGTTCAAATGGGCATGGATTCAAATCCCATAGCTGTCATTTATTTTCATTTTTTGTAAAGCCTCGTGCCCGCTGCTAACACATATTGTTTGTTTTGACTTTTTATATATCGTTGTTAACATCATGATTTTAAAACGCGTCTACTATAGAGAGAGTCTAGCCCAACTCCGACCAGTGCATCGTGTCAAAGTCATACTTTTTCAAATGTGCGGCTTTGTGATCTTGACACGATCATGATAAACCTTAAGGAGTACTTAATTCCCTTTCATATTTTTCATCTAGCTATGTGGCTTTGTTGGACCTTAGGCACGGTTTGCCTACGGGTTTCAAACATGAATAATGTGGAATTAAAACTTATTTGACCGCACACGCCGCCTATGCGTGCATGTTCAATCATTTGCAACACAACAACGTTGCATCTCATGGTCATCTCGGTTCCCAACAACACGACCCATGCATCGTGATGCAATCTCATGTCTTGAGATAGCTCGACTATCTTAGTTAGTCTAAACACAACTGATTGGGTAGTTTAGCTTAGTGGTCTAAGGTGCTAGATTTAGTCTCTAGTTTAAAAAGGGATTGGTTTTTAATCCCATAACTGTCATTTATTATTATTTTTTTTTAAACCTCAAGTCCGCTCACGGAAAACCTTAAGGAGTACTCATTCAACATTCAATTTTTTCACCTANAGCATTCAAACATCCATAATGTGGAATTAAAACTTGTTTGACGACACATGCCGTCTATGCGTGTATGTTCAATCATGTGCGACACAACATTGTTGCATCTCATCGTCATCTCGGTTCCCAACAGCACAACCCATGCATCGTATTGTAATCTCATGTATCGAGATAGCTCGACCATCTTGATTTGTCCAAACACATTCGTGAGGATAGTTTGGCCGAGTTGTCTAAGGTGCTAGACTTCGACTCTAGTTCAAATGGGCATGGATTCAAATCCCATAGCTGTCATTTATTTTCATTTTTTGTAAAGCCTCGTGCCCGCTGCTAACACATATTGTTTGTTTTGACTTTTTATATATCGTTGTTAACATCATGATTTTAAAACGCGTCTACTATAGAGAGAGTCTAGCCCAACTCCGACCAGTGCATCGTGTCAAAGTCATACTTTTTCAAATGTGCGGCTTTGTGATCTTGACACGATCATGATAAACCTTAAGGAGTACTTAATTCCCTTTCATATTTTTCATCTAGCTATGTGGCTTTGTTGGACCTTAGGCACGGTTTGCCTACGGGTTTCAAACATGAATAATGTGGAATTAAAACTTATTTGACCGCACACGCCGCCTATGCGTGCATGTTCAATCATTTGCAACACAACAACGTTGCATCTCATGGTCATCTCGGTTCCCAACAACACGACCCATGCATCGTGATGCAATCTCATGTCTTGAGATAGCTCGACTATCTTAGTTAGTCTAAACACAACTGATTGGGTAGTTTAGCTTAGTGGTCTAAGGTGCTAGATTTAGTCTCTAGTTTAAAAAGGGATTGGTTTTTAATCCCATAACTGTCATTTATTATTATTTTTTTTTAAACCTCAAGTCCGCTCACGGAAAACCTTAAGGAGTACTCATTCAACATTCAATTTTTTCACCTAGCTTTGTGGCTTTGTTGGACCTTAGGCAGGATTTTCCTTCGGAATTCAAACATCACTTATGTGGAATTCAAACTTGTTTGACCACACACGCCGCCAATGCGTGTANGATAGTTTGGCCGAGTTGTCTAAGGTGCTAGACTTCGACTCTAGTTCAAATGGGCATGGATTCAAATCCCATAGCTGTCATTTATTTTCATTTTTTGTAAAGCCTCGTGCCCGCTGCTAACACATATTGTTTGTTTTGACTTTTTATATATCGTTGTTAACATCATGATTTTAAAACGCGTCTACTATAGAGAGAGTCTAGCCCAACTCCGACCAGTGCATCGTGTCAAAGTCATACTTTTTCAAATGTGCGGCTTTGTGATCTTGACACGATCATGATAAACCTTAAGGAGTACTTAATTCCCTTTCATATTTTTCATCTAGCTATGTGGCTTTGTTGGACCTTAGGCACGGTTTGCCTACGGGTTTCAAACATGAATAATGTGGAATTAAAACTTATTTGACCGCACACGCCGCCTATGCGTGCATGTTCAATCATTTGCAACACAACAACGTTGCATCTCATGGTCATCTCGGTTCCCAACAACACGACCCATGCATCGTGATGCAATCTCATGTCTTGAGATAGCTCGACTATCTTAGTTAGTCTAAACACAACTGATTGGGTAGTTTAGCTTAGTGGTCTAAGGTGCTAGATTTAGTCTCTAGTTTAAAAAGGGATTGGTTTTTAATCCCATAACTGTCATTTATTATTATTTTTTTTTAAACCTCAAGTCCGCTCACGGAAAACCTTAAGGAGTACTCATTCAACATTCAATTTTTTCACCTAGCTTTGTGGCTTTGTTGGACCTTAGGCAGGATTTTCCTTCGGAATTCAAACATCACTTATGTGGAATTCAAACTTGTTTGACCACACACGCCGCCAATGCGTGCATGTTCAATCATGTGCGACACAACACGTTGCATCTCATTGTAGATGAGAGCCCCCCAATCAGGAAAGACTCACAGTCTGCTCAAATCATCGAACATCATAACGGAAAGCCTAGATGAAAGCTATCTCGCGACGAAGAAAAGCAAAGGACACCGAATCATACTACTATATATATATAAAAAAAAAGTAGTACAAATATAGAAAAAGTAGCACAAATATCAAAAGTAAAGTTAGAATGTCTCAAGTCATGGAGAATGATATAAGGGTTGAACGACCGTTAATACCTTTTGATATACTGTCTCAAAGTTTGCCATAAGTGAACTAAACATCTATGATGAAAGTTAGAGATCAAAATGATTAATATCAGCAGAAGCGTGGTGGGCCCATAACTCACAGGTCCCACAATTGAAACCTAGCTTTGATATCATCATACTATATGTGAAATAACATAGTTAGCAAAAATAAGGGACACTACTTATCCTACAGTACATAAAAGTGGCAGCGAACCACACATCACTCACCTATCTTTTTTTGTTGGATTGTCCTTCTTTCAGTGTCCCTCCACGAGGCGTCTCTGTCATCAAACCAAAGTTAAATCATTCAACCTAAACTACCTTGGTTTGTCAAGGCACATCTGTCGTACAGTTTAGTCGAGTTGTTTAAGATGCCAGATTTGAGCTCTAGTTTAAAAGGGCATGGGTTTAAATCCCCTAGCTATCATTTATTTTCATTTTTTGTAAAGCCTTATTTATTTTCATTTTTTGTAAAGCCTTATTTATTTTCATTTTTTGTAAAGCCTTATTTATTTTCATTTTTTTGTAAAGCCTTATCCGCCTTATTTATTTTCATTTTTTGTAAAGCCTCAAGCCCTACTTGTTTTGAATTTTTATGTAACAGTCTGCTCAAATCATCGAAAATCATAACGAAAAGCCTAGATGAAAGTTATCTCGCGACGAAGGAAAGCAAAGGACACCCAATCATACTACTATAAAAAAAAAAAAAGTAGTACAAATATAGAAAAAGTAGTACAAATATAGAAAAAGTAGTACANAAAAAAAAAAAAAAAAAAAAAAAAAAAAAAAAAAAAAAAAAAAAAAAAAAAAAAGGTAATACAAATATAGAAAAAGTAGTATAGATATCAAAAGTAAAGTTAGAATGTCTCAAGTTATAGAGAATGATATAAGGGTTGAACGGCAATTAATACCTTTTTATATACTGTCTCAAAGTTTGCCATAAGTGAACTAAACATCTATGATGAAAGCTAGAGATCAAAATGATTAATATCAGCAGAAGCGTGGTGGGCCCATAACTCACAGGTCCCATGATTGAAACCTAGCTTTGATATCATCATACTACATGTAAAATAACATAGTCAGCAAAAATAAGGGACACTACTTATCCTACAATACATAAAAGTGGCAGCGAACCACACATCACTCACTTATCTTTTTTGGTTTGATTGTCGTCCTTTCAGTGTCCCTCCACGAGGCGTCTCTGTCATCAAACCGAAGTTAAATCATGCTTCATGATAACGAATTACTTTGTTGATTGAATATCTTAGAGAAAAAAAATACTTGTTTGAGATTTGAATTACTCCACAGGCAAGATCGATCATGTCAAGCTTAGATGATACTAAACATACAACCTAAACTACATACGCTTACAAAAAAAAACTTATTACTTACATGAAACCCTTAACCTTCAACTAGGAATTTTAAGAGTTGTATCATTAGTACTTTTAGGACTATAATTAGCCACTATGAAAATGAGGAATTTTAAGAGTTGTGTCATTCATACTTTTAGGACTATAATTAACCACTATGAAAATGTAACAATCTTATTTTTTTTTACTAAAATAGAGTCGCACCATATACATGATGTGATCTTTTTATGTGGAAATATTTATTTTAAATGTTTCATCAGTCCCATGGACTTACATAATAAAAATAAAATTCGTAAATAAATTGAAAACATATAAGAAATGATAATAAACATATATATCCAAAAACTAGAAAATAAATAATGATGGAGTTGACACACGAGTCGTGTGAGTTGCGATTGATGTAGGAAGCGTGTGCGCTGCACATGAGAAGAGCATGACTAGTTTGTCAGGTCACGCATGCATTTCTCGGTGAGTGTCCTTTTCAGGTTGTGGGCTGCTGGGGAGTGATTTAGTGCTTGTTGGGCCACCCGTGTTGAACCTGGATCCAAAATTCTATCGGTTTTGTCTCTCTGGCTTGTTATCTACTTCTACTAGATCTTCGGCACTCACTGAAAATGCATTAAGGAAATAAAAAGTCATAAAATGCACTTATGTCTATCGCGATATTTCTGATGCGAGGGTGGTTGCTCCCACGGGATCGCTAACTCTTTTATTTTTCCTTGTGGTGACCGTAAATGTAACCTAAATGTGAATAAATTAAACATCTAGAAGGTCATAGATTTTTAGGGAGTTCTTTAGAGGGTTCTAGAAGAGTCTGAAGTCTTGTGGTGTTTGTTGTGATTGTAAATTAAACATCTGCTTCTATCATGGCAAGAAGAATCCCTTCAACTTCAACTCCAACTCTCACAAGATGAGTAAGAACATTTATTTAGAAGACAACGAGGAGATCAAAGAAGTGCCTCACAACAACTAATCAATATAATGTATATGATCATAAAGAACTTGATCGATGTGACCCTGTATTTAGATTCTCATAATAAATAAACGATATTTTTGTTTAGTTCGTGTACCTCTCAAGGTTTTGGGTCATAGTATATCATACAAATACAAGATACATTGACATGCTCGTTCCACATGAAGCTATTTAATGCAACAAATTATTCATAACAACATACCATAAAGAATCATATACATGACAAAGACATCATGAGTCAAAAATCGAGCCTCGAATCTATCTCGAACTCTATAGCTCCATAGTTAATACACACTCTCATCTCGGGTGTGCAGTTAGTTTCTATTTAAAAAGATGAGTAGTGTGAGATAGTAACAATGTTTAGAAAATGCTCAATTTTGAAGGACAAGAAAGAGAGTTATCTAAAAATTATTGTTATAATTATTTATATTATGATTACGATTATTATATTATGATGAGACGGTTTAGGTGAGATCTACCGTAGACCTAACTTTCAATTCCCTTATGGAATCTAGTCGGTCTGGGGATCATCTTTGCTCCTCTCTTCTTGAGAATTTATACATCCCTCATTATTATATGGACAACTATCTCTTGAGTTTAGGTTTATCCTCAATAGAAAAATAAAGTAGAGCATCTAGAACCCAAGTGGAGAGCATGCTTGTGGAGTGTGTAGAAAAGTACAATGCATCCAAATCCACCGATAAATGAAATTAGAGCCAAAGCCAAAACATGATGTTTTAATCCACAAGACACAAAATCATATTTGCATATGTGCATTTCTCGACCTTAATAGTGGGGTCACTTCTTGAGTATTTTTCAATATTCATTCTATCATTAAAAAAAATTTACAGTAATGAAAAGGACATATAAACGGTTGTTGGCTTCTCGTATGGAGGCTATAGAACGAAATCTTTTATGCTAAATCCAACATTTATTTATATTTTTCTATCTTTTTTAATTTCGTTTTACAAGAGTCACTGTGGGGTCACCTCTCGAGTATTTTTTCAATATCCATTATACCATTAAAAATAAAGGTTTGAAATATTTGTTTAGAGGTCAAAAGTATTTCTATTTGAATCACGTCCAAAATATAGGATCATTACCATCAAATTTTGAAAAAATTATTGTAAGTTAGTCTTTTTAGTTATTCCCATTTGGGTTATCATACCATATTTTGGTTTCATATTACCTAATTTAGCAAATATTCCTCAATTATATAAAAGTTTTGGGTACAAAATTGAAGACACAAAATTATCATCACCCAAAAATCTCTAAAATCCCTTCAAGAGTCATGGACAAGAACATTTCTATCAAGTTCGCTTTTCTAGCTGCAATCATCTTGTTCTTCGCCGTGATTGATACAGGTTTAAAATATGTTGTAGTTATTAAAATGATATAACTTTTTTTTAAATGATTAAAATGATCCCAATTCATTACATGCATCCCTTTTGTGATCTTGTAGGTTAATTTTGTTCATCATAATATTTCTTCTGGTATTTAATTCATAACATCCCATTTAATGTTGTATTTCTAAAATCAAATATTAGTAAAGTAATTGAATGTCTCATAATGGGATGGACAACAATGAAACTCACCTCACCCCATCAAACCATTTTACAATACAACATAATGGCAAACAAACCTAGTCTCAACTTAGCTTTCGTTCTTGCGATGATATTGCTCCTCGTCTCTTCTTTCGGTAATTGTCAATCTCATTTATTTTTCTTATGTTTTGTTGTTCTTCATTTTAAAAGCCTATATTTCAATTTTATAATAATATTGAGGGAAATGTCGATAAAATAATTGTATGTATAGATATTATGAATTGTATATATAATTTTATGTGTGTTTTTCATGGATTAATTATATGTTGAGTGAGGATATAATATGTTGAAATGGTTCATGTTGATCTGTGGGGATAGTTTTCACTCTTAGAAACAAGGAGTAAGTAATGTGATCTTGTCAGAGTGGAATATCGAGGCCATCAAANAAACTCACCTCACCCCATCAAACCATTTTACAATACAACATAATGGCAAACAAACCTAGTCTCAACTTAGCTTTCGTTCTTGCGATGATATTGCTCCTCGTCTCTTCTTTCGGTAATTGTCAATCTCATTTATTTTTCTTATGTTTTGTTGTTCTTCATTTTAAAAGCCTATATTTCAATTTTATAATAATATTGAGGGAAATGTCGATAAAATAATTGTATGTATAGATATTATGAATTGTATATATAATTTTATGTGTGTTTTTCATGGATTAATTATATGTTGAGTGAGGATATAATATGTTGAAATGGTTCATGTTGATCTGTGGGGATAGTTTTCACTCTTAGAAACAAGGAGTAAGTAATGTGATCTTGTCAGAGTGGAATATCGAGGCCATCAAATGTTGAATCTAAATTTCGAATCTTGATCTGAATCTTCGGCGCGAGGCATTATAAATTATATGTGTATATATATATATATATATATAAAGAGTTTCAATAGTAGAAACTTTAGAATTAAGTGTGTTTTTCAGGAAGCAATTGTTTTTGGGTATCCTCCTAGAAAATTTCCTAAGAAGCATATGATTGAGATCAAATCATGTCGAAATGACCCATGTGAGTCTTTGGTGATATTCTTCACCTCTTAGAAACTAGGTGTCAGTAACTTGACCATGTCGCTAGGGTTGCATAGGAATGTCGGTGCCATCAAGTATCGCCTTCAGATTATGGATCCTTATATGAATCCTATGCATGTGGTCTTATAAACGGTATTAGGCGACACCTCTCCTAGTAGATACAAACAACGTGTAAATTTCTTTTCAATGGCTCAATCACATGACCTAAAAAATTAAGCGTAATTTTCATTATGTTGGATGACTTCTAAGTATGTTAGTGAGAACAAAACATATTGATATGTCAGGACTGTCTTCCCTCTTAGAACCGAGGACTAGGTAATGTGAGCATGTTGCAGGAGAATGTCAGAGCCTTCAAATGCTAAAAATCCTAGACATCGAGCTGAAATTTAGTACTCTTTGATTATACGTGACTAGATGGCTTAAATTTGATTGAAAATTATTTACGTATGCAGGTACAAGCAAACCATTAGGCACAAAAGGCAACTATCTTAAAGGTATTTCATGCAGGACTGCAGATGATTGCAGGGATAATGTGTTTTGTGATTGTAAATTAAACATCTGCTTTTGTCATGGCAAGAAGCATCCCTTCAACTTCAACTCCAAGTCTCACAAGATGAGTAAGAACATTCATTTAGAAGACAACAAGGAGATCAAAGAAGTGCCTCAAAACAACTAATCAATATAATGAAGATGATCATAAAGAACTTGATCGATGTGACCCTGTATTTAGATTCTCATAATAAATAAACGATATTTTTGTTTAGTTCGTGTGCCTCTCAAGGTTTCGGGTCATAGTATATTATATGAATACAAGATACGCNGCTGAAATTTAGTACTCTTTGATTATACGTGACTAGATGGCTTAAATTTGATTGAAAATTATTTACGTATGCAGGTACAAGCAAACCATTAGGCACAAAAGGCAACTATCTTAAAGGTATTTCATGCAGGACTGCAGATGATTGTAGGGATAATGTGTTTTGTGATTGTAAATTAAACATTTGCTTTTGTCATGGCAAGAAGCATCCCTTCAACTTCAACTCCAACTCTCACAAGATGAGTAAGAACATTCATTTAGAAGACAACAAGGAGATCAAAGAAGTGCCTCACAACAACTAATCAATATAATGAAGATTATCATAAAGAACTTGATCGATGTGACCCTGTATTTAGATTCTCATAATAAATAAACGATATTTTTGTTTAGTTCGTGTGCCTCTCAAGGTTTCGGGTCATAGTATATCATACGAATACAAGATACACTGACATGCTCGTTCCACATGAAGCTATTTAATGCAACAAATTATTCATATAACAACATATCATAAAGAATCATATACATGACAAAGACATCATGAGTCAAAAATCGAGACTCGACTCTATCTCAAACTCTATAGCTCCATAGTTCATACACACTCTCATCTCGGGTGTGCAGTTAGTTTCTATTTAAAAAGAAAGAGTAGCTTGATATAGTAGTAACCTTTAAAAAATGCTCAATTTTGAAGGACAAGAAAGAGAGAGAGGGAGTTATCTAAAAATTATTGTCATAATTATTTATATTATGATTATTATGATGAGAGGATTAGGTGAGATCTATCATGGACATAACATTCAATTCCCTTATGGAATCTAGTCGGTTTGGGGAACATCTTTGCTCCTCTCTTATAGAGAGCATATACATCCCAAATTATTATATTTATGACTATCTCTCAAGCTTTGGTTTAGGTTCCTTAATAGAAAAAAAATAAAATAGAGCATCAAGAACCCAAGCCGGTTGCATGTGTGTGAGCAGTATGTAGAAAAGTACAATGCATCCATATCCACCAAAAAATAAAATTAGAGCCAAAGCCAAGACATGATGTTTTATGCCACTCGACACGAAATCATCTTTTTCCANGATTATTTTTCAATATTCATTCTATGGTTTTAAAATAATAATAATAATAATTAAAAATACAATTACTCATACCTCTCTCCCATCCAATCTCTCACATCCTGAAAAAGATTGGATGGGGAGAGAAAAAAAAATTGAGGTTTATTTGGGGAGAGAAAAAGGAAACCCTCTTACAATCATTTAAGGGTAAGAAGAGATAAAAATTTATTGGTAAGATCTTCTTTTTCTTTTAAATTAGCACAACTTAATTGTGAATAGAATTAATGAAAATTGTGTTCAAATGAAATATATATTTGATGTTGACGTGACTTGNTGTTAATTATTTGTGGATCGATATGCTTATGATATGTTATGTATATGTTATAATATGTGAATTATATGATAATACTTATGGTACGATGTGTTCAATGATGTGTGTGTGTGTGTGTTTGTTTACGATATGATATGATTATGATACAAGATGTGAATGACGGATGGATATATATATAGAGATAGATAGATAGATAGATAGATGTTGTGATATGATATGAAATATGTTATGGTACCAGATATGTGATAAATTTACATGTTTATGATATCATATATTGTGATGCGATATATTATGGTATGAGATGTATATGATGAGATGTTATGTTAAAAGCATGAAACGTTATGTTATGTCTTTTAAATTGTATGTATACATCATAATATGAATGACATGAAATATAATCTCGTTAGAATTATGTATGATATGAGAACTGAAAAATGAGAAATGATATGATATGAACGATATACGATATGTGAAATGATATGAAAAACGATATGATATGTATGGAACGCTAGCGGGATTGTATTAAATGATAATGAAATGAAAAAATATTGGGACTTCATGCATTATGCTCATGCATGACGGGATACCCCTATTCCATCACGAGGGTACCGACACGTACACCACTAGACAAATGAAGTATTATTATGTTTTATATAATGCTGCCATGATGGTTACTAATTCTAATGGGTGTCCAGCATAAGGAGCTACCAGAGTAGGCTTGCCCGACAAGAAAAGGGGTCCAGCGGTGTACGAACTGTCTAATGAGCTTGTACTTGCACGTATGGGCTGTGTGTAGAGTATATGACACACATCTAAGCTGCCCATTAGTATAGTATCGTGGGAAAAAAAAGACTAATATGATAGGTCCCGTCATTGCATTCGCATGCTTTATTGCATTTAACCCAATAGTGGGGTCACTTCCTGAGTATTCCTCAGAATACTCAAGCCACGTGTTACCTCTATTTCAAGTTAAGGCAAGGCATTTCTGTACGACTGACGACAACATTGCAATTCAAGACCATGACACATGCATAGGGTAGTTGTATTATTTTCTTAGACTTAGGCTAGAATAGGATGCTTTTAATTTAAACGTTTATTTATTTTATTTATTCTTTTGTTGTGTCGTTTTTAAAAGTGTTTTCAAAACACGTAAGAACATGACTGTGTTTTAAAATGAAGATGTCGTCTTATGAAAGTTTAAATAAAGTATTTCAACATTCAATGTTCATGATATATATATAGTGACGACCTTAAATAAATTCATTTGTTGATTTGTACATTAGTTTTTTTTTTTTTTTAATCTTCCCATTTCAGTTATCATACCATATTTTGGTTTCATATTACCTAATTTGGAAAGCCAGTAAATATTCTCAATTATATAAGAGTTTAGGTAGAATTATCAGCACCCAAAAAGCTCTAAAATCCCTCTAGTCATGGACAAGAACATTTCTATCAAGTTCGCTTTCCTAGGTGCAATCATCTTGTTCTTCACTGTCTTTGATACAGGTATCTTGTAGTTATTAAAAAATGTACGAGTGTTTGAGGGTTGAGTCAGGTCGGTCAGATTTTGTCATTTTCTAGACCGAACCCAATTATTTGCATTATAAATTTTTCAGCATAAACAACTGTTGTTATATAATGAATCCAACTCAACCATAAACTTTTTTGGGATAGATAGTTGGTTGTAGTTCGAGTTATTTATTCAATTTTTTTTTTATTTTGATAAAAATAAAACATTAGTTTGTAAAATAAATATGTATATATAATTGTATATATAATTATGAAATAAAATAAATACGTATATATAATTGTATTGTACACAAAAATGTATATTTTAAAATTTACAATAAATTTAGATGGTTTTGGTTCAATCTAGTTTTGGGAACCCATAAACCAACTCAATCATAAAAGATTTCAGTTATTTGAATCTAGTCCAAATAAGTTCATAATTGAACTCAAACCAGATCCGTTCGGTCAATCCAATCTAGTTTCGGGAGAACCCTTAAACCAACTCAATGATAAAAGTTTTCAGTTATTTGAATTCAGTCGAAATAAGTTCATAACCTAACTCAAACCGCACAGGTTTGGTTGGGTTGGGTTGATTGTATTACTTTGTTTCATGAACAGTGACAAGTAAACCATTCGGAATACAAGGAAGTCATATTCATATTACGTGCAACACTGTCCAAGATTGCTTTAATCCTAAGGTTTGTGAGTTCAAATTTGGGCACTGTTTTTGTGTACCTAAGAGCCCGCCGCCGCACTTCAGCTTCCACCATGACAACATCAGTGATACCACTCAAAACTAAGAAGTGGCTCTCAACAACTATTCAATAAATACCATTGTTTTCATGGCAATATGCTTTACACAAATGAATAAAACTATGATAAAACAATGTATTTCAATATTATATATTAGATTAAATTGAAAAATTACTTTTCGTTTATGATTTATGAGTTCAAGTATGATTGTTGTGGATGAGCGATTGAAGTAGATGAGAGATGACTGCGTGAATTGCGTCGTTTTATAGGGCCGTTACGAATCGTCGTCAGCCTCAAAGTTTTATGATGCATCTACTATGGAGAGGGTCTAGCCCTACTTCGACCAGTGCTTTGGGTAGTTATACTTTAGTTGTCATATATCTTGCAGGAAAATATCTTTGCTACCGAAAATCCAAATCTTTCAACTAAAAACAATAAATAAGAATGTTATGAGCATTCTTAACTAGCCACTTCATGCTCAAGTCCTTACTTTGTGTTAGTAGGACCCAAAGATCGAGTCAAAGCTCTATGCTCTCTTTTTATGTGGGATTATGTGCCGGAGAGAAAGGAATCTGTGGTGGGAGCAAACAGGGAACAGCAAGACTACAACTTAATTTTGACTTTTCACTCTATAAGATAAGCCCAATTCATTAAACAAAACAATACAATACTATGAAAGTTATTAAAAGATCAGAATCAGTTCAATCTCCTCGTCCCTCTCGCGCGCCACGACCTTGTCTATACCCAAAAACATAAAACAAATTGAAGTAGATGCATTTTAATACACAAAAATACTGGAGCCATCACATGGTTGATGTTTTCACCTTCCTCACCCATNCTGGAGTCATCACATGGTTGATGTTTTCACCTTCCTCACCAGTCCCGGTACTACGACCTTGTCTTAAATAAGCCTAAAACTAGAATATGATTTTAGGTCCCATTAGACATTGAAAGACTTACATGTGTGTATTTTTTAATCTTAACAATAGGGTCACTTATGATNGTCACTTATGGTGTTTTTTAAATAGTCATTCTTTTCCTAACATTTTTTCCGTTAAATTTTATTGTCAAGTAAATATTTGAAATATTTCTATAAAGGCTCCAAGATTTCATGAAAACATTTGAAAACTCTCCAAATATGTATGTTGCATACCTTAAAATTAGAGTCGTTACATAATTAACATTTTCATCCATGAATTTTTACTAATTAGGATGTTTTGGTTCGTAAGGTTAATATCTATGAATGTTTAAAAGAATTAAATAAATTTTAAAAAATTTTATGAAGAAATTAACGACACTTTTTTATCTTTTGAGTTGTTTTGCTGGATCGGTCGTTCAAGACCTTTGGTCTCTATCCGGACCCGATGTATAAAATGGGAACACTTCTTATGGACTCGTTGAGAATGATTCTGATCTAGTTCATGACCTATTAGAAGTAGAAGGCGCTTTGTTTGGATTGGGATCCTCATGGACAAAAAAGATTGCAGTCGATTTGATAGTGATCGAGTGACATTGCTTCTTCGGCTTGAACCTAGGAATCTCTTCGATATGATACAAAATGGATCAGCATCATAATTATTTTAAATTAATTAACCAAAAGATAATGCTAAAGACCAAATTGAGCATTATTGACAACTAGGAGTAAAATGTAAAATATTCGAACCAATAACCAAATGAAAACTAAACTTTGAAGTATAATAAAAATGTAACTGTGGGATCTCACATCGGTTGGAGAGGGGAACGAAACTTTCCTTATTATGTTGTAGAAACTTCTCCCTAGTAGACACGTTTTAAAACTGTGAGGTTGAGAGCAATATGTAACGGCTCAAAACGAACAATATTTTTTAGCGGTGGGCTTGGACGGTTGTAACATATCAAAGAAGACAATTTTTGTTAACAGTAAGCTTGGACTATTGTAACAGATCAAAGCANATGCGAATTCCTCTATTTAATTAAGTTTGTATGGAGAGCTTGTTAGATCGATATGACAACCCTAGAATAACAATAAAACTTGATACCATGCAATAAAAATTAACAATAATTTAGAATTTAAATAGAAAAAGGGTTAGAAAATATAACACCTTAGTTTTATAGTGTTTCGGTCAAACTCGACCTACTCCACTACCCTANGAATTTAAATAGAAAAAGGGTTAGAAAATATAACACCTTAGTTTTATAGTGTTTCGGTCAAACTCGACCTACTCCACTACCCTAGCGCCTCTTGGGAATTTGAATAAAACTTTCTGACTCTTTCCTCGGATCAGAGCCCGAGCCGAACCACTACACAACTTCTTTTACGAGTGCAAGAGCAAACTCAATTCTTTCCACGGCCCAGGATCAAACCGGTACAACTGTCTGAAATCTTATAGAAACACACCACAACTCTCTATAGTAATAGATTTACAATTTTCTCACAATACAATAGACATCTCTCTCAAGAATAAGATAAACAAGAAATAGAATTGGAAGCTTTGTAGAGAGCAACAATGGAGGCTTTTAAACAAAAATTATAGATGGAGAAAACTATGGAAATTGTGTATTGTATTCTATGTATTGTGTGTTGTGTTCTAAAAAATATGAAGAGGTGATGAGTTTAAATAGTGATGAAGTTGAGAAAACTATGAAAATTGTGTATTGTGTTCTATGTTGTGTGTGTTTGTTCTAAAAAATACGAGGAGGTGACTTTAAATAGTGACGAAGTTGTAAAAATAGGAATTGATACAGACCGCTAAAACGTGAAGACACAAAAAATAATATTTATTTATTTTTAAATCTATCGTAAAAAATTATAGACCACATGTTTATATATTTATATTATTATTTTAAATAAATATTCAAAACATTTTAAATTCATTTTCATTATATATATATATATATATATATATAAATGTAATAATATAATAAAAAAAATATTAATGAAAACAGGTAAGTAACATTTAAAAGTAATTAGAAAGTTTTATAAATCTATTTGAAAAATTATAAATGTAATTTAAATAATTTTATAATTCAAGAAAATACAGGCACACTGTCAAATTTTAATCCAAAATCACAAAGAGTTTGTTTCATCGAAAGAATTTGAGCACAACAACTAGCAACCGCAATATATTCCGCTTCCGTAGTAGATAAGGCAACTGAATTTTACTTTTTACTAAACCAAGAAACTAATGAACTATCCAGAAATTGACAAGTTCCACCAGTACTTTTACGATCAAGTAAACTTCCCGCAAAATCCGCATGTGAATATCCTACCAATTCAAACCGAACATTTCTAGGATACCACAATCCTAAATTAATAGTCCCAAGCAAATATTTAAATATTCTTTTAACGACATGTAGATGAGATTCCTTAGGACAAGATTGAAACCTAGCACAAACACATACGCTAAACATAATATCAGGTCTACTATCAGTCAAGTAAAGTAAAGATCCAATCATAACTCGATAAGATTTTATATCTACACATTTACCTTTTTCATCCTTATCAAGCTTGGTAGATGTGCTCATTGGAGTTTTTGCAATTTTACCTTCATTGAACTTGAACCTTTTGAGTAAATCGTTGATGTACTTCTCTTGATTTAGGAAGATACCATCTTTCAGTTGTTTGATTTGAAGTCCAAGAAAGAAACTGAGCTCTCCCATCGTACTCATCTCAAACTCATTATGCATACATTTAGAAAATTCTACACATAATGAAGAGTTAGTAGAACCAAATATAATATCATCCACCTATATTTGCACTAATAGTATATTTTTTTCTTTAATTTTAATAAAGAGAGTAGTGTCCAGCTTACCCATTTTGAAATCATTCTCAATAAGAAAATTACTATCGTACCAAGCTCTTGGAGCTTGTTTTAAGCCCTAAAAATCCTTTTTCAACTTATAGACATGACGTGGAAAGTCAAAATTTTCAAATCCAGGAGGTTGTTTTACCTAAACTTCCTCCATAATATAACCATTTAAGAATGCACTTTTCACATTCATTTGATATAATATAAAATTTTTGTAAGAAGCAAATGCATGTAACATTCTAATAGCTTATAATCTAGCAACGGGTGCAAAAGTTTCTTCATAGTCTATACCTTCCTCCTGAAAATAACCTTGAGCTACAAGTCTAGCTTTAGGCATTGCTTGCCTTCGGCAACCAAACATCACTTGTAAGGGAACCGAAAAAAAAAATTATGGTCGTCGGTAGAGCCGAAAACTCCGGCGAACGCTGGAGTTTTCGCTCACACACGACCCACAAAGGGCGGCCGAGGGCTGGGATGCCACAAAATCGCGCCCCTAACCTTCAGCCACCCTGAAAGAACCTGCAAAGAAACGAAAACGGTAAGGAAAAAGGAGAGAGAACATAAAATCGACGGAACTTCGGCGAAGCCGAACCGTATGAATCGACGTCGAAAACCCCCATTTCACACCACAAAAGTAATCCCAAAACCCTTTACACACATCAGGAGTAGGTTCTACGCGAATCCTGTACGCTGAACACCGTCGGCAAGGAAGACAGAACGGCGGACTTTCGAGCTTCTCCAGATCCGGGAGTGCGAGGCCCTTACCAACGAAATCTGTACCAATAACAGGGTTAGGGTGAAGGATAAGTTCGGGAACGGGGAAAAAAAGAGGGAAAAAGGACGTCGGGACGACGTTGTCGAAGAGAGAGAGGGATCGCCGGAAAATCGCGCAGGCAGTCGGGCGAAGAGGACGAAGTCCGACCCGCGATCCGGATCCGGAAACCCAAACCGAACCCCGTACCTTCGGTCAGCCCAGAACCCACGTTACTTGCAGCCCAAACACCTGGCCTTCAATCGCGAGCCGGCCCATCAACCCGCGAGCCGGCTCGTCACCTGCGTTCGGTCCGAGACCCGCGAGCGGCCCGTTAACCCGCGCCTCGACCCGAGACACCTGCACACGCGTCGCTCTCGGATTGTGCCACGTGTCACGTCTGCAGCGCGGCGACTCTCGGCTCAGGCGGCTTCATCGGCTCGGTGGCGGCTCGGCGGCTCCGGCCGCTTATTGGGCTCGGAAAACCTATTTCTAGCCCGTTTGACATCGTTCCGACCCTCCCGGACCATGTTTCGGCCCTGTTTAAGGTAAAAGGGAACATTTTAAGGTCGTATTTCATAAATTCCAGTTGGAAATTTATTCTTATTTGTGAAATACTAACGGAAGTGACTCATGAACCAATACGAACCAACCACCAACGAAGCGTAGAACGTCCACGAGGAGCTAGGAGCTTACATTATATTCTAGGGAGTACTTCGGCTAAGGCCTACCAAGTAAGTGGCTCACTCGTCGTAGGTTACGCGTTAATTGCTGTATATTGGCACGTGCCCATGGTTATGCACATGCCATTAAATTGTATGCTAGCTTAATGTGCTTAAGTACAAAATCATGTGAACGTGAATGTATGTTGTTTATGCTGCTTAGTTGATGTGATATGAATGCATGTGACGATGTGTGACCCTTGTATGATTATGGCTTGTTGTATGAGTATTGAAATGTAACTGAATGAATTGTATGACATGAAATACGGTAAATTGCATGATACATAACCCCGCTAGGAATATGTATGATATGTAACGAAATGAGAATGAGAATGACATGTAAGCATGAAAACGTGACAC
>NC_036652.1:3489379-3490214 GCF_002806865.2 Cucurbita pepo subsp. pepo
ACCTTCAGCCACCCTGAAAGAACCTGCAAAGAAACGAAAACGGTAAGGAAAAAGGAGAGAGAACATAAAACCGACGGAACTCCGGCGAAGCTGAACCGTACGAATCGACGTTGAAAACCCCCATTTTACACCACAAAAGTAATCCCAAAACCCTTTACACACATCAGGAGTAGGTTCTACGCGAATCCCGTACGCTGAACACCGTCGGCAAGGAAGACTGAACGGCGGACTTCCGAGCTTCTCCAGATCTGGGAGTGCGAGGCCCTTACCAATGAAATCTGTACCAAAAACGGGGTTAGGGTGAAGGATAAGCTCGGGAACGGGGAAAAAAAGAGGGAAAAAGGACGTTGGGACGACGTTGTTGAAGAGAGAGAGGGACCGCCAGAAAATCACGCAGGCAGTCGGGCGAAGAGGACGAAGTCTGACCCGCGATCCGGATCCAGAATCCCGAACCGAATCCCGTACCTTCGGTCAGCCCAGAACCCACGTTACGCGCAGCCCAAACACCCGACATTCAATCGCGAGCCGGCCCATCAACCCGCGGCCCGTCACCTACATTCGGTCTGAGACCCGCGAGCGGCCCGTTAACTCGCGCCTCGACTCGAGACGCCTGCACACGCGTTGCTCTCGGATTGTGCCACGTGTCACGTCTACAGCGCGGCTACGACGACGTCATCGTACCCCCCAGGATCGTGGCACATGCATAGGGTAGTTGGTTGTTCTTTTTCCATTTCGTAGTCTAGGCCGAATTTGGTTGCATCATTAATATAGGTTAGTATAGGATGAAATGTATTTGCATAATAAACCTTAGGGTAGAATAAAATATGCATTTTTG
>NC_036652.1:3491458-3499834 GCF_002806865.2 Cucurbita pepo subsp. pepo
ACGAAGAAAAGCAAAGGATACTCAACCATACTACTATAGAAAAAGAAGTACAAATATAAAAAGTGAAATTGGAATATCTCAAGTTATGGAGAATGATATAAGTGTTGAATAGCCATTAATACCCTTTTATATATTGTCTTAAAGTTTGTCGTAGGAGAAATAGAAATCCATACTGAACGAGAAAATTCTTATGATTATAAGATGTGAAAAGTTAGCTACTTCTCATGGTACAAAGATATAATTGTAACTAAGGTTATGACAAGATATGATAGTACCCTTTAATTATGGATAACTACCGCTCTCCATTGAAGAGTGTAAGCATAAGATTCCTTGGAATGAATTCACTTATGGTGATTTAGGTTATGTAATAGCCAAGTCGACCGCCAGGAAATATTGTCTACTTTGGCCCGTTACGTATTGTCGTGAGTCTCACGGTTTTAAAAGCATCTGTTAGGGATCAAAATGATATTAATTAATTAATTAGAATGGCGCAGCGGAAGTGTGGTGGGCCGANGCCCGTTACGTATTGTCGTGAGTCTCACGGTTTTAAAAGCATATGTTAGGGATCAAAATGATATTAATTAATTAATTAGAATGGTGCAGCGGAAGTGTGGTGGGCCCANAGGGATCAAAATGATATTAATTAATTAATTAGAATGGCGCAGCGGAAGTGTGGTGGGCCGATAACCCATAGGTCCCAGGATTGAAACATTCCCATCAACTACAAGGTCCGTATAACTTTTGGTTTCAAAGATAAAATCAAGGTTATCGCTAACAATGCATCTATTAGGGATCAATGATATTAATTAACTCTTTAAAATTAGGAATTTCACCCAACTCTTTTAAATATTCTATGGGTGCTGTCCAACTCATGGTTTTAAAACGCATCTACTATGTTGAGAGTTTCGCCCTACTTTGACCAGTGCATCGTGTAGCGGTCATACTTCTTCAAATGTGCGGCCTCTAATCTTGACACATTCACCACCCAACTCTTTTAAATACTCTATGGGTGCTGTCAAACTCATGGTTTTAAAACGCGTCTACTATATTGAGAGTTTCATCCTACTTTGACTAGTGCATCGTGTAACGGTTATACTTCTTCAAATGTGCGGCCTCTAATCTTGACACGCTAACCAAAAACCTTATGGGGTACTTAATCTACATTCATATTTTTTACCTGGCTTTGTGGCTTTGTTGGAATCAAAACTTGTTTCACCATACACGCAGTCTATGCATGCATGTTCAATTGTGTACGACACAACAACGTTGCATCTCATCGTCATCTCGGTTCCTCGCGTGGTCCCATAGCTGTCATTTATTTTCATTTTTTGTAAACCTTTAAGCCCGCTGCTAGCACATATTCTAAAAACCTCATAATTTTAAAATGCGTCTACTATAGAGAGTGTCTAGCCCTACTCCGACCAGTGCATCGTGTAACGGTCATACTTCTTCAAATGTGCGGCTTCATGATCTTGACACGCTCGCCAAAAATCTTATGGGGTACACAATCTCCATTCACATTTTTCACCTCGGCTTTGTGGCTTTGTTATACCATAGGCAAGGTTTGCCTTCAATGTTCAAACATCACTTATGTGGAATCAAAACTTGTTTGACCACACACGCCGCTTATGCGTGCATGTTCTATCATGCGCGACACAACAATGTTGCATCGCATCGTTATCTCGATTTTCAACAACACGATCCATGTATCGTGATGCAATCTCATGTCTTGAGATACTCGATCATCTTGATTTTTCTGGACAAAAATTGTTGTGATAGTTTGGCCGAGTGGTCTAAGGCGCCAGATTTAGGCTCTGGTCCGAATGGGCGTCGGTTCAAATCCCATAGCTGTCATGATCATACTTTTTCAAATGTGTGGCCTCGTGATCTTGACACGCTCACGATAAACCTAAAGGAGTACTCAATCTCCATTCACATTTTTCACCCTTTGTTGTACCATAGGTAGGGTTTGCCTTCGGGTTTGAAAAATCAATAATGTGGAACTAAAAATTATGTGACCACACCCAATGCATGCATGTTCAATCATGTGCGACACAACATCATTGCATCTCATCCAACATCATTGCATCTCATCGTCCGACCCATGCATCGTATTGCAATCTCATGTCTAGAGATAGCTTGACTATCTTGGTTTGTCAAGGCACATCTGTCCTACAGTTTAGTCGAGTTGTTTAAGATGCCACATTTGAGCTATAGTTTAAAAGGGCATGGGTTTAAATCCCCTAGCTATCATTTATTTTCATTTTTTGTAAAGCCTTATTTATTTTCATTTTTTGTAAAGCCTTATTTATTTTCATTTTTTGTAAAGCCTTATTTATTTTCATTTTTTTGTAAAGCCTTATCCGCCTTATTTATTTTCATTTTTTGTAAAGCCTCAAGCCCTACTTGTTTTGAATTTTTATGTAACAGTCTGCTCAAATCATCGAAAATCATAACGAAAAGCCTAGATGAAAGTTATCTCGCGACGAAGGAAAGCAAAGGACACCCAATCATACTACTATAAAAAAAAAAAAAGTAGTACAAATATAGAAAAAGTAGTACAAATATAGAAAAAGTAGTACAGATATCAAAAGTAAAGTTAGAATGTCTCAAGTCATGGAGAATGATATAAGGGTTGAAGGGCCGTTAATAC
The DNA here is from genome assembly GCF_002806865.2 of Cucurbita pepo subsp. pepo. Taxonomy (NCBI): domain Eukaryota; kingdom Viridiplantae; phylum Streptophyta; class Magnoliopsida; order Cucurbitales; family Cucurbitaceae; genus Cucurbita; species Cucurbita pepo. The sequence continues at coordinate 3,494,112 of NC_036652.1, forward strand.
CTTTTTATATACTGTCTCAAAGTTTGCCATAAGTGAACTAAACATCTATGATGAAAGCTAGAGATCAAAATGATTAATATCAGCAGAAACGTGGTGGGCCCATAACTCACAGGTCCCACGATTGAAACCTAGCTTTGATATCATCATACTACATGTGAAATAACATAGTCAGCAAAAATAAGGGACACTACTTATCCTACAATACATAAAAGTGGCAGCGAACCACACATCATTCACCTATCTTTTTTGGTTTGATTGTACTTCTTTCCGTGTCCCTCCACGAGGCGTCTCCGTCATCAAACCGAAGTTAAATCATGCTTCATGATAAAGAATTACTTTGTTGATTAAATATCTTAGAGAAAAAAAATACTTGTTTGAGATTTGAATCACTCCGCAGGAAAGATTGATCATGTCAAGCTTAGATGATACTAAACATACAACCTAAACTACGTAGCATTACAAAAAAAAACTTATTACTTAGTTAAAAGAAGGCATAAATGATCTTTTTACTACCTTTTTCAAGTCTACAAGACAACATAAGTGGCTATATATAGCCTCAACATGAAACCCTTAACCTTCCACTGGGAATTTTAAGAGTGGTATGATTCATATTGACTATAATTAGCCAATATGAAAATGAGGAATTTTAAGAGTTGTGTCATTGGTACTTTTAGGACTATAATTAACCAGTATGAAAATGGAACGATCTTATTTTTTTTTTTAAAATAGAGTCCTACCATATGCATGAAGTGATCTTTTTATGTGGAAATATTCATTTTAAATGTTTCATCAGTCCCATGGACTTACATAATAAAAATAAAATCCGTAAATAAATCGAAAACATATAAGAAATGATAATAAACATATATATCCAAAAACTAGAAAACAAATGATGATGGAGTTGACACACGAGTCGTGTGAGTTGCGACTGACGTGGGAAGCGTGTGCGCTGCACATGAGAAGAGCATGACTAGTTTGTCAGGTCACGCATGCATTTCTCGAAGAGTGTCCTTTTCAGGTCGTGGGCTGCTGGGAGTGATTTAGTGCTTGTTGGGCCACCCGTGTTGAACCTGGATCCAAAAGTCTATCGGTTTTGTCTCTCTAGCTTGTTTTCTACTTCTACTAGATCTTTGGCGCTCACTGAAAATGCATTAAGGAAATAAAAAGTCATAAAATGCATTTATGTCTATCGCGAGATTTCTGATGCGAGGGTGGTTGCTCCCACGAGATCGCTAACTCTTTTCTTTTTTTCCTTGTTGTTACCGTAAATGTAACCTAAATGTGAATAAAATTCATAAAATACATTAGTGAGATCCACAAAAACAAAATTTGTAACTAGGATAAATAAAACTCATCTTCCTTAAGCTTATATTTCCTTAAAAGCATTGCATGATTGAGATGTCTTGATTCGTATCATTCTCCTCTTCTTCGATTGGATTCATCATCGAATCTATTTGTAAAACTTTGCTGCAAAAGTACGTTAAGAAAATACAAAAGACCTCACAACACTTTATCACGTGAACACTCAACACTTTATTCACGTGAACACTCAACACTTTATTCACGTGAACACTCAACACTTTATTCATGTGTACACTCAAGGAATTGTTGGCCACTGTTTGCACTCATTTACACAAATGAAGCTCTCTGTATGGACATGGCTGCTGCGATGGCTCTAAAAGACGGGTAAATTTTTTTGCGAAATAAAATCATTAAAATTTAAAACATAATTTACATTATACCAAAATAGTGTGGGCACATTAGTAATTTAAAATACAACATAATAGTTAAAAGACAGAATAAGGAACAGACGCAAAACATTTTAAAATAAAAGGGTTGAGATGACGAGTGAGGTTAGTCTATGACACCTGCTCCAAAGTCCGCTCCCGACCTCGACCAGCTACTTATTACTTGGAAAAAAAATGGAGCATAAGGAATTTGTACAAGACTCAGTAAGTAGCCTACTTGTAGGCTCTTAATCGTGTCCTTGATATGCTAGGGTACCACATTCTTTGTTCTTGCTTGTTCTTGATCTTGTTCTTGTTGTAAGTACTTAATCCCCTTTAATTCTTGATCTTGACTTGGGGTTCTTATCTTGATCTTTCTTGAGGACCTTGCTTTTTAAAACCTAAAACCTTGGTTTTTCTTGAAGGGCCTTAGCACTATGGTTTTTGGTTCTTGGTCATTTGTTCCTAGTTCTTGTCCTTAAAACAAGGATCTAGATCCATGTTCTAGTCCTTGATCTTTCTCTTGTTCTTGGTATTTTCTTGGTTCTTGTTCTATTATTGATTCGTTCTCTAAGATACTCCCCCTAGGATTTACGACAATAGACATGTACCTGAGAATCCTATGTCCAAGGCTTCATGCGTTCTAAGCGACACATCTTTAACCTACGTCCAAGGCTTCATGCGTTCCAAGCGACGTAGTCTTACCACATCTTAGAGATATGGTCTGCTTAACCTATGCCCAAGGTTTCATGCATTCCAAGCGGCATAGTCTAAAAACCTACATCTAAGGCTTCTTAAGTTCCAAGCGATGTAGTCTTAAAACTGCATCAAGGGCTTGCCCTATAATACAGTCTGCTTAACCTATGCCCAAGGCTTCATGCGTTCCAAGCGACATAGTCTGAAAACCTACATCCAAGGCTTCTTACATTCCAAGCGATGTAGTCTTAATACTGCATCAAGGGCTTGCCCTATAATACTCCCCTTGATAGACCATAAAGGTCACTTTCTCGGTGCATACTTGAACATGGCATCCTGCAAGTCTGCAGGCCATCTCTAATAGGTGAGGGAAACTTGAGACATGACATCCTGCAAAGAAAACATGGTGTAAGGCATCCCACCTAGAAGAGGAATTCTTGGGCACCGCTTGGTGGGAGGTCATGGGTCACTTTGGACATGATTAGAGTATTACCTAGCATTCTTGAGTTTTTGTTTCTGAGTTTGGGGACCTTGATCCCTCGTCCTTGTAAGTTTCTAAGGTCCTTAATTTCTTCGTACCTAGCATTCTTCTTAATTGGGTAGTTGTAAAGCTTTTGTGTTGTTGTTCTTGGTTCTTAATCTTGTAAGTTTCTAAGGTCCTTAATTTCTTGAGACATAAGTTGTAACTTGTATTTGTAACCATAAGAACCCATCTTAGTGTAAGTTGTTCTAGAAGGTCATAGATTCTTAGGGAGTTCTTTAGAGGGTTCTAGAAGAGTCTGAAGTCTTGTGGTGTTTTCTTTAGTTGTTTCTTGGATCCTAACTTGGTTTAGATTCCAAACTTACTCCAATCAACTTGAAACCTCAAACTTATCTTCATGTCCTTCATAATTGACCTTATAAGATGTAGCAAATCATCCGGAGCACGTATAGACCTTGAAATCTCATAAGAAGTCCTAGGGACATTTTGGCCATTTCACCCCTAATACTTGGTTTTGCTACTTAACGTGTTCCAATGCCTTTCAACTTTACCAAATCATCAAGCATCGTAAAATAGGATCTACTTCAGGGTTTCATAGCATTTGGAGGTCATCTAGGTCATGAACTGTTGGTAGATATCCTTAGGGGCATTATGGTCATTTTGCACCATTTCTTGGTTTACCCACCTATCCTTATCTAATGACTACTAAACTTCATATAGAACATGAAAATGCTATAATATGCTCAGAATTAAAATTTTATAGGCAGCGAAATTCATCTAGTGGGTTATTCTAATGTTACCCACCTATCCTTAACTTGCGGTTCTTTGAGTTTTTCTTTCATCTAATCCTAGTTCGTACTTGGTGTTCATATGAAAATCCAAGCGATTCCTGTAAGTATTTCTTAACAAAAAGTCCAAGGTAGCTACTTACCTCGTTGTCGTCATTCAGGACCTTTGTTCTTGAGCTTCCGGTACCCGATTTACCTCAACTTTCCTTTCACAGACTCTTTATTGTGTCTACTTTTTGGAACCATAGAGTTTTTCATGAGAATCTGTCTGGAAGGGGGTTAAAATTGAGAAAAACCGAGGGAAGGTTGAGTTTTGGGTTGACATGGCCAATTCAACTGAACCGGCCACGTCATCGTCTTCTTCCTCCAGACGGGGTGAAGAGGCATGTGACCATTCGTGCCGCCGTCATAAACTCGCCCTCCCCAGCTCCTATCACACTGTTTCTCCCTTCGATTCCTTCATAAAACGTAAAGAATGTGTTACAAGAAAGAGCTAGGGATTGATTTTATACCTTCTCATTGGATTGTAGCCTAAGATATTTACTTCCAAAGTTCGTCCAAAATATGATTTCTCGCCGGAGTAAAAACAGAGAATTTCTTATTGGGTAGCCGATTCTAGGTGTTTTTGAGGCACGATTTCTTCATGAAACCTCTTTCTTATTGTTCCGTTAAGCTAAAGGAATTAGTTTGGAGGAATGACTTCGAGTGTAGAACCTTAATTTTGAGAAATCACTCTCGGTCTGCAAGTTACCCGACGCCTCCGATTTACAATCTCTTGGGTATCTTGTTCTTTGACGTTTCAGCTCTTTATTCCTTCATCAAAGTTACTCATCTTCTTTTTCTGAAGCTAAAGGAATCCTAAATTTGAAGGAAAAGTGGCCATAGATAGGAATTCGACACTTACCTCCAATTTTGAGCTCGAAACAGATTTTCTTCAATTGGGAATGTTCCTGAGATTATTTCTCTTTGCGGTCTTCTATGGAAACATTCTTTGGAGGTGCAAAAACCTATTGGGTTCGTCCTAGCTCGACGAATACTTGTATATCCTTGGATTGAAATTTTGAGTTTTCCTTAAAGCTTTATAATGGTGGATTGGATTGGGGGAATGGTTTCTAGGCACTTTCAGGACTCTATTCCTTCATAGAACTTGTGGGTATGTTGTTTAGAAGCTATAGGAACCAGTTTGAAAGGAAATGGTAGAGAATTGCTCTCGAATTTGGAAGAAACCTGAGAGTAGGAGACCCAAAATCTAAACACTTATTGCCAACAGCTAGGTGCTGACCTTGCTCGATTCTTGTTCCAAATGATTGCCCCAACTACAGAATTTATAGGGGAAACTTAAACCAACATTGGGAGCTCCAAAATCATCGTGAATTGTCGGTTGGATTTTCTAGATAATTCTTTGGAAATATCTACTCCAATCAGAGCCTCATCGACCTTGGTTTTGAATCCTAGCCGTTGGATCTGACGATCCGTGAGTTTTCTAGAACATATACAAGTTTGGAGGAGATCCAACGGCTGATAGTCGACATTCGAAGGATTTTGTGTAGAAGGCACTGTGAAAGTTCTGATTTTTTAGCATAATGGCAAATCCGTAATTATCCATAATTTCAAGGGTATTTCTGTAATTTGCCACTTTCCGAATATTTTATTATTATTTTCTCAAAAAATCCATAATTTTCTTAAAAATTCTTCATCTCTTGTTGGTCATTTTTCCGTTCTTGAACATCTTGAAATTCCTTCTAGATAAGGAATTAAAAATCTCGCAAGATCCTTGATATTGGAAAAATGACATTTTCGTCCCTTTCGCTTATGCTTTCATTCCAATCCTTCTCCAAAGGTCTTAAGTCCTTAAGATTACTCCTTAGGGTATAGAAATGACTTACTAAGTCTCATTTCCTTGCTTAATCCTCATAATTTCTTTCCTTGGATCTTTTGGGTCGTGCATAGGTGGCTTTCCTTCACTTTTAGGGTGTTACAATACGTGACTAGATTACTCAAATTTGATTGGAAATTGTTTATGTATGCAGG
>NC_036652.1:3500317-3518954 GCF_002806865.2 Cucurbita pepo subsp. pepo
ATACACTGACATGCTCGTTCCACATGAAGCTATTTAATGCAACAAATTATTTATAACAACATACCATAAAGAATCATATACATGACAAAGACATCATGTGTCAAAAATCGAGACTCGAATCTATCTCGAACTCTATAGCTCCATAGTTCATACACACTCTCGTCTCGGGTGTGCAGTTAGTTTCTATTTAAAAAGATGAGTAGTGTGATATAGTAACAATGTTTAGAAAATGCTCAATTTTCAAGGATAAGAAAGAGAGTTATCTAAAAATTATTGTTATAATTATTTATATTATGATTGCGATTATTATATTATGATGAAGCGGTTTAGGTGTGATCTACCGTAGACCCAACTTTCAATTGCATTATGGAATCTAGTCCGTCTGGGGATCATCTCTGCTCCTCTCTTTTTTAGAATTTATACATCCCTCATTATTATATGGACAACTATCTCTCGAGTTCTGGTTTAGGTTTATCCTCAATAGAAAAAATAAAGTAGAGCATCTAGAACCCAAGTGGAGATCATGGGTGTGGAGTGTGTAGAAAAGTACAATGCATCCAAATCCACCCATAAATGAAATTAGAGCCAAAGCCAAAACATGATGTTTTAATCCACAAGACACAAAATCATATTTGCATAGGTGCATTTCTCGACCTTAACAGTGGGGTCACTTCTTGAGTATTTTTCAATATTCATTCTATCATTAAAAAAATTTACAGTAATGAAAAGGACATATAAACCGTTGTCGGCTTCTCCTATGGAGGCTATAGAACAAAATCTTTTATGCTATATCCAACATTTATTTATATTTTTCTATCTTTTTTAATTTCATTTTACAAGAGTCACTATGGGGTCACCTCCCGAATATTTTTCAATATCAATTCTACCATTAAAAATAAAGGTTTGCAATATTTGTTTAGAGGTCAAAAGTATTTCTATTTGAATCACATCTAAAATATGGGATCATTACCATCAAATTTTGAAAAATTCATTTACTGATTATTGGAAGTTAGTCTTTTTAGTTATTCCCATTTGGGTTATCATACCACATTTTCCTTTCATATTACCTAATTTAGCAAATATTCCTCAATTATATAAAAGTTTTGGGTACAAAATTGAAAACACAAAATTATCATCAACCAAAAATCTCTAAAATCCCTTCCAAAGTCATTACAAGAACATTTCTATCAAGTTCGCTTTCCTAGCTGCAATCATCTTGTTCTTCGCCGTGATCGATACAGGTTTATAATATGTTGTAGTTATTAAAATGATATAACTTTTTTTTTTTAAATGATTAAAATGATCCCAATTCATTACATGCATCCCTTTTGTGATCTTGTAGGTTAATTTTGTTCATCATAATATTTCTTGGTGTATTAAATACATAACATCCCATTTAATGTTGCATTTGTAAAATCAAATATTAGTAAAGTAATTGAATGTCCTAGAATGGGATGGACAACAATGAAACTCATCTCACCCCATCAAACCATTTTACAATACAACATAATGGCAAACAAACTTAGTCTCAACTTGGCTTTCGTTCTTGCGATGATATTGCTCCTCGTCTCTTCTTTCGGTAATTGTCAATCTCAATTATTTTTCTTCTGTTTTATTGCTCTTCATTTTAAAAGCCTATATTTCAATTTTATAATAATATTGAGGGAAATGTCGATAAAATAATTGTATGTATAGATATTATGAATTGTATATATAATTTTATGTGTGTTTTTCATGGATTAATTATATGTTGAGTGAGGATATAATATGTTGAAATGGTTCGTGTTGATCTGTGGGGATAGTTTTCACTCTTAGAAACAAGGAGTAAGTAATGTGATCTTGTCAGAGTGGAATATCAAGGCCATCAGATGTTGAATCTAAATTTCGAATCTTGATCTGAATCTTCGGCGCGAGGCATTATAAATTATATATATATATAGAGAGAGATAGAGATTCAATCGTAGGAACTTTAGAATTAAGTGTGTTTTTCAGGAAGCAATTGTTTTTTGGGTATCCTCCTAGAAGATTTCCTAAGAAGCATATGATTGATCAGGTCGAAATGACCCATGTGAGTCTTTGGTGGTATTCTTCACCTCTTAGAAACTAGGTGTCAGTAACTTGACAATGTCGCTAGGGCTGCATAGGAATATCGGTGCCATCAAGTATCGCCTTCAGATTATGAATCTTATGCATGTGGTCTTATAAACGGTATTAGGCGACACCTCTCCTAGTAGATACAAACAACGTGTAAATTTCTTTTCAATGGCTCAATCAGATGACCTAAAAAATTAAGCGTAATTTTCATTATGTTGGATGACTTCTAAGTATGTTAGTGAGAACAAAACATGTTGGTATGTCGGGACTATCTTCCCTCTTAGAACCGAGGACTAGGTAATGTGAGCATGTTGCAGGAGAATGTCGGAGCCTTCAAATGCTAAGAATCCTAGACATCGAGCTGAAATTTAGTACTTTTTGATTATACGTGACTAGATGGCTCAAATTTGATTGGAAATTATTTACGTATGTAGGTACAAGCAAACCATTAGGCATAAAAGGCAACTATCTTAAAGGTATTTCATGCAGGACTGCAGATGATTGCAGGGATAATGTGTTTTGTGATTGTAAATTAAACCTCTGCTTTTGTCGTGGCAAGAAGCATCCCTTCAACTTCAACTCCAAGTCTCACTAGATGAGTAAGAACATTCATTTAGAAGACAACAAGGAGATCAAAGAAGTGCCTCAAAACAACTAATCAATATAATGAAGATGATCATAAAGAACTTGATCGATGTGACCCTGTATTTAGATTCTCATAATAAATAAACGATATTTTTGTTTAGTTTGTGTGCCCCTCAAGGTTTCGGGTCATAGTATATCATACGAATACAAGATACACTAACATGCTCATTTCACATGAAGCTATTTAATATAACAAATTATTCATAAAACAACCTACCATAAAGAATCATATACATGACAAAGACATCATGAGTCAAAAATCGAGACTTGACTCTATCTCGAACTCTATAGCTCCATAGTTCATACACACTCTCGTCTCGAGTGTGCAGTTAGTTTCTATTTAAAAAGAAAGAGTAGCTTGATATAGTAGTAACCTTTAAAAAATGCTCAATTTTGAAGGAGTACTCAATCTCCATTCACATTTTTCACTCGACTTTATGGCTTTGTTATACCTTAGGTAGATTTTTTCTTCAGCATTCAAACATCCATAATGTGGAACTAAAACTTGTTTGACCACACACGCCGTCTATGCGTGCATGTTCAATCATGTGCGACACAACATTGTTGCATCTCATCATCATCTCGATTCCCAACAGCACAATCCATGGATCGTATTGTAATCTCATGTCTCGAGATAGCTCGACCATCTTGATTTGTCCAAACACATTTGTCAGGATAGTTTAGTCGAGTTGTCTAAGGTGCTAGACTTTGACTCTCGTTCAAAAAGGCATGGATTCAAATCCCACAGCTGTCATTTATTTTCATTTTTTGTAAAGCCTCGTGCCCGCTGCTAACACATATTGTTTGTTTTGACTTTTTATTTATCGTTGTTAACATCGTGGTTTTAAAACGCGTCTACTATGGAGAGAGTCTAGCCCAACTCCGACAAGTGCATCGTGTCAAAGTCATACTTTTTCAAATGTGCGGCTTTGTGATCTTGACACGATCATGACAAACCTTAAGGAGTACTTAATTCCCATTCATATTTTTCATCTAGCTTTGTCGCTTTGTGGCTTTGTTGGACCTTAGGCAGGGTTTGCCTACGGGTTTCAAACATGAATAATGTGGAATTAAAACTTATTTGACCACACACGCCGCCTATGCGTGCATGTTCAATCATTTGCAACACAACAATGTTGCATCTCATGGTCATCTCGGTTCCCAACAACACGACCCATGCATCGTGATGCAATCTCATGTCTGGAGATAGCTCGACTATCTTAGTTAGTCCAAACATTAGTGTTGGTATAGTTTGGCTTAGTGGTCCAAGGTACTAGATTTAGTCTCTCCTTTAAAAAGGGATTGGTTTCTAATCCCATAACTGTCATTTATTTTTATTTTGTGGCATTGTTGGACCTTAGGTAGGATTTTCCTTTGGAATTCAAACAACACGTTGCATTCTCAAATCATCGAACATCATAACAGAAAGCCTAGATGAGAGCTATCTCGCGACGAAGAAAAGCAAAGGACACCCAATCATACTACTATATATATATATATAAAATAAAATTAAAAAAAAAAAAGTAGTACAAATATCAAAAGTAAAGTTAGAATGTCTCAAGTCATGGAGATAGATATAAGGGTTGAAGGGCCGTTAATACCTTTTTATATACTGTCTCAAAGTTTGCCATAAGTGAACTAAACATCTATGATGAAAGCTAGAGATCAAAATTATTAATATCAGTAGAAGCGTGGTGGGCCCATAACTCACAGGTCCCACGATTGAAACCTAGCTTTGATATCATCATACTATATGTGAAATAACATAGTCAGCAAAAATAAGGGACACTACTTATCCTACAATACATAAAAGTGGCAGTGAACCACACATCACTCACCTATCTTTTTTTGTTTGATTGTCCTTCTTTCAGTGTCCCTCCACGAGGCGTCTCCATCATCAAACCGAAGTTAAATCATACAACCTAAACTACATAGAATTACAAAAAAAAACTTATTACTTAGTTAAAAGAAGGCATAAATGATCTTTTTACTACCTTTTTCAAGTCTACAAGACAACATAAGTGGCTATATATAGCCTCAACATGAAACCCTTAACCTTTAACTAGCCACTATGAAAATGAGGAATTTTAAGAGTTGTGTCATTCATACTTTTAGGACTATAATTAACTACTGTGAAAATGTAACAATCTTATTTTTTTTTTACTAAAATAGAGTCTACCATATGCATGATATGATCTTTTTATGTGGAAATATTCATTTTAAATGTTTCATCAATCCCATGGACTTACATAATAAAAATAAAATCCGTAAATAAATCGAAAACATATAAGAAATGATAATAAACATACATATCCAAAAACTAGAAAACAAATGATGATGGAGTTGACACACGAGTCATGTGAGTTGCGACTGACGTGGGAAGCGTGTGCGCTGCACATGAGAAGAGCATTACTAGTTTGTCAGGTCACGCATGCATTTCTCGGAGAGTGTCCTTTTCAGGTCGTGGGCTGCTGGGGAGTGATTTAGTGCTTGTTGGGCCACCCGTGTTGAACCTGGATCCAAAAGTCTATCGGTTTTGTCTCTCTGACCTGTTATCTACTTCTACTAGATCTTCGACACTCATTGAAAATGCATTAAGGAAATAAAAAGTCATAAAATGCATTTATGTCTATCGCGAGATTTCTGATGCGAGGGTGGTTGCTCCCATGAGATTGCTAACTCTTTTTTTTCCTTGTTGTTACCGTAAATGTAACCTAAATGTGAATAAAAATTCATAAAATACATTAGTGAGATCCACAAAAAAATTTGTAACTAGGATAAATAAAACTCATCTTCCTTAAGCTTATATTTCCTTAAAAGCATTGCATGATTGAGATGTCTTGATTCGTATCATTCTCCACTTCTTCAAGAGGATTCATCGTCGAATCTATTTGTAAAACTTTGCTGCAAAAGTAGGTTAAGAAAATACAAAAGACCTCACAACACTTTATCACGTGAACACTCCACACTTTATTCACGTGTACACACAAGGAATTGTTGGCCACTGTTTGCACACATTTACACAAATGAAGCTCTCTGTAAGGACATGGCTGATGCGATGGCTCAAAAAGACGGTAAATTTTTTTGCGAAATAAAATCATTAAAATTTAAAACATAATTTACATTATACAAAAATAGTGTGCGCACATTAGTAATTTAAAATACAGCATAATAGTTAAAAGAAAGAATAAGAAACAGACGCAAAACATTTTAAAATAAAAGGGTAGAGACGACGGGTGAGGTTAGTCTATGGCACCTGCTCTAGAGTCCGCTCCCGACCTCGACCAGCTCCTTATTACCTAGAAAAAAAATGGAGAATAAGGAATGAGTACAAGACTCAGTAAGTAGCCTACTTTTAGGCTCTTAATCATGTTCTTGATATGCTAGGGTACCACATTCTTTGTTCTTGCTTGTTCTTCATCTTGTTCTTGTTGTAAGTACTTAAACCCCTTTAATTCTTGTTCCTTGGTGTTCTTATCTTGATCTTTCTTGAGGACCTTGATTCTTAAACCCTAAAACCTTGGTTTTCCTTTAAGGGCCTTAGCACTATGGTTTTTGGTTTTTGGTCATTTGTTCCTGGTTCTTGTCCTTAGAACTAGGATCTTGATCCATGTTCTAGTCCTTGATCTTTCTCTTGTTCTTGGTACTTTCTTGGTTCCTGTTCTATTATTTATTCGTTCTCCAAGACACTCCCCCTAGGATTTACGGCACTAGACATGTACTTGAGAATCCTATGTCCAAGGCTTCATGCGTTCTAAGCGACACATCTTTAACCTACGTCCAAGGCTTCATGCGTTCCAAGCGACGTAGTCTTACCGCATCTTAGAGATATGGTCTGCTTAACCCATGCCCAAGGTTTTATGCATTCGAAGCGGCATAGTCTAAAAACCTACATCTAAGCCTTCTTAAGTTTCAAGCGATGTAGTCTTAAAACTGCATCAAGGGCTTGCCCTATAATAAAGTAAACATCTGCTTTTGTCATGGCAAGAAGCATCCCTTCAACTTCAACTTCAACTCTCACAAAATGAGTGAGAACATTCATTTAGAAGACAACAAGGAGATGAAAGAAGTGCCTCAAAACAACTAATCAATATAATGAAGATGATCATAAAGAACTTGATCGATGTGACCCTGTATTTAGATTCTCATAATAAATAAACGATATTTTTGTTTAGTTCGTGTGCCTCTCAAGGTTTCGGGTCATAGTATATCATATGAATACAAGATACACTGACATGTTAGTTTCACATGAAGCTATTTAATGCAACAAATTATTCATATAACAACCTATCATAAAGAATTATATACATGATAAAGACATCATGAGTTAAAAATCGAGACTCGACTCTATCTCGAACTCTATAGCGACATAGTTCATACACACTCTGGTCGGGTGTGGAGTTAGTTTCTATTTAAAAAGAAAGAGTAGCTTGATATAATAGTAACCCAAAGAGAGAGAGAAAGAGAGTTATCTAAAAATTATTGTCATAATTATTTATATTATGATTACTATTATTATATTAGGATGAGACGTTCACGTGAGATCTATCATGGACATAACATTCAATTCCCTTATGGAATCTAGTTGGTTTGGGGAACATCTTTGCTCCTCTCTTATAGAGAGCATATACATCTCTCATTATTATATTTATGACTACAACAAGGCATTTCGGTACGGCTGACGACGACATTGCAATTCAAGACTATGGCACATGCATAGGGTAGTTGTATTATTTTCTTAGACTTATGCTAGAATTGGATGCTTTTAATTTAAATGTTTATTTATTTTATTTATTCTTTTGTTGTGTCGTTTTTAAAAGTGTTTTCAAAACACATAAGAACATATGGCTGTGTCGTCTTATGAAAGTTTAAATAAAGTATTTCAGCATTCAATGTTCATGATATATATACAGTGACGACCTTAAATAAATTTATTGGTTGATTTGGACCTTAGTTTTTTTTTTTTTTTTTTTTATTATTTTTTAATCTTCCCATTTCAGTTATCATACCATATTTTGGTTTCATATTACCTAATTTGGAAAGGGAGTAAATATTCTCAATTATATAAGAGTCTCGGTAGAATTATCTGCACCCAAAAAGCTCTAAAATCCCTCTAGTCATGGACAAGAACATTTCTATCAAGTTCGCTTTCCTATGTGCAATCATCTTGTTCTTCACCGTCTTTGATACAGTTATCTTGTAGTTATTAAAAAATGTACGAGTGTTTGAGGGTTGAGTCAGGTCAGGTTAGATTATGACATTTTCTAGACCGAACCCAATTATTTGCATTATAAATTTTTCAGCATAAAAAACCCTTGTTATATAATGAATCCAACTCGACCATAAATTTTTTGGGATAGATAGTTGGTTGTAGTTCGGGTTATTTATTCAATTTTTTTTTTTTGATAAAAATAAAACATTAGTTTGTAAAATTAATACGTATATATAATTGTATATATAATTATGAAATAAAATAAATACGTATATATAATTGTATTGTACACAAAAATGTATATTTTAAAATTAACAACAAATTTAGATTGTTTTGGTTCAATCTAGTTATGGGGAACCCATAAACCAACTCAATCATAAAAGTTTTCTTTATTTGAATCTAGTCCAAATAAGTTCATAATTGAACTCAAACTTTTCGTCAATCCAATCTAGTTTTGGGAGAACCCTTAAACCAACTCAATGATAAAAGTTTTCAGTTATTTGAATTCAGTCCAAATATGTTCATAATCAAACTCGAACCGCACAGGTTGGGTTGGGTTGATCGAATATTTTGAGTCATTAGATTGATTTTGATATTAATTTGAGTATTACTTTGTTTGATGATCAGTGACAAGTAAACCATTGGGAATACAAGGAAGTCATATTCATATTACGTGCAACACTGTCCAAGATTGCTTTAATCTTAAGGTTTGTGAGTGCAAATTTGGGCTGTGTTTTTGCGTACCTAAGAGCCCGCCGCTGCACTTCAGCTTCCACCATGACAACATCAGTGATACCACTCAAAACTAAGAAGTGGCTCTCAACAACTATTCAATAAATACCATTATTTTCATCGCAATATACTTTACACAAATGAATAACACAGTGATAAAACCATGTATTTCAATATTATATATTAGATTAAATTGAAAAATTACTTTTCGTTTATGATTTATGAGTTCGAGTATGATTATTGTGGATGAGCGATTGAGGTAGATGAGAGATGACTGCGTGAATTGCATCGTTTTAGAGAACATTTTATAGGGCCGTTACGTATCGTCGTCAGCCTCAAGGTTTTATGACGCATCTACTATGGAGAGGGTCTAGCCCTACTCCGGCCAGTGCTTTGCATCGTCTGGTGACTGGCTTTCGTACCATTTGTAATGGCCCAAAGCAGACAAAGTTGGGCTTGGCTGTTACAAATGGTATCAGAGCCAAACACCGGGCGGTGTGTTAGCGAGGACGTTAGGCCCTCAAAGGGGTGGATTGTGAGATCCCACATTGGTTGGAGAGGGGAACGAAACATTCCTTATAAGGGTGTGGAAACCTCTTACTAATAGACACATTTTAAAATCATGAGGCTGACGACAATACATATCAAGTCAAAGCGGACAATATCTTCTGGTGGAGGGCTTGGGTAGTTATACTTTAGTTGTCATATATCTTGCAGGCAAATGTCTTTGGTGCCGAAAATCTAAATCTTTCAACTAAAAACAATAAATAAGAATGTTATGAGCATTCTTCATTAGCTACTTCATGCTCAAGTCCTTTCTTTGTGTTAATAAGACCCACAGGTCGAGTCAAAGCTCTATGCTCTCTCTTTTTGTGTGGGATTATGTGCGGGAGAGAAAGGAATCTGTGGTGGCAGTGAGCCGCGAACAGCAAGACTACAACTTAATTTTGACTTTTCACTCTATAAGATGAGCACAATTCATTAAACAAAACAATACAATACTATGAAAGTTATTAAAAGATAAGAATCAGTTCAATCTCCTCATCTCTCTTGCGCGCCACAACCTTGTCTATACCCGAAAACATAAAACAAATTGAAGTAGATGCATTTTAATAGACAAAAATACTGGAGTCATCACATGGTTGATTTTTTCACCTTCCTCACCAGTTCGGTACTACGACCTTGTCTTAAATAAGCCTAAAACCTTAATATGATTTTAGGTCCCATTAGACATTGAAAGACTTACATGTGTGTATTTGTTTATCTTAACAATAGGGTCACTTATGGTGTTTTTTTAAATAGTCATTCTCTTCCTAACATTTTTTTCTGTTAAAAACATGATTCATAATTATTACTTTATATTAATTTAAATTTTATTGTCAAGTAAATATTTGAAATATTTCTATAAAGGCTCCAAGGTTTCATGAAAACATTTGAAAACTCTCGTAATATGTATATTGCATACCTTAAAATTAGAGTCGTTACACATAATTTACATTTTCATCCATGAATTTTTACTAATTACGATGTTTTGGTTTGTAAGGTTAATATCTATAAATGTTTAAAAGAATTAAATAAATTTTAAAAAAAAATTTATGAAGAAATTAACGATACTTTTTTATTTTTTGAGTTGTTCTGCTGGATCGATCGTTCAAGACCTTTGGTCTCTATCCGGACCCGATGAATAAAATGGGAACACTTCTTATGGACTCGTTGAGAATGATTCTGATCTAGTTCATGACCTATTAGAAGTAGAAGGCGCTCTGTTTGGATTGGGATCCTCACGGACAAAAAAGATTGCAGTCAGTTTGATAGTGATCGAGTGACATTGCTTCTTCTGCCCGAACCTAGGAATCTCTTCGATATGATACAAAATGGACCAGCATCATAATTATTTTAAATTAATTAACCAAAAGATAATGCTAAAGACCAAACTGAGCATTACTGACAACTAGGAGTAAAATGTAAAATATTCGAACCAATAACCAAATGGAAACTAAACTTCGAAGTATAATAAAAATGTAACTGTGGGATCTCACATCGGTTGGAGAGGGGAACGAAACATTCCTTATAATGTCGTAGAAACTTCTCCCTAGTAGACACGTTTTAAAACCGTGAGGTTGAGAGCAATATGTAACGGCTCAAAACGGACAATATTTTTTAGCGGTGGGCTTGGACGGTTGTAACGTATCAAAGAAGACAATTTTTGTTAACAGTAAGCTTGGACTATTGTAACAGATCAAAGCAGACAATATCTATTAGCGGTGGACTTGGGCTGTTGTAACCGGTCAACCTGAAAAATATTTCTTAGGGGTGAGATTAAAATGATATATATATTTTAATTCTTTCCATCCTTTGGAAGAAATAAAAACTTGATCCCAATTCATTACTTGCATCTCTTTTGTGGTCTTTGCATAAAGTTTGTAAATGGTAACCTTAGTGTATTAATTCATAACATCCCATTTAATGTTGTATTTCTAAAATTCATATTAATAAATGAATTGAATATCGTCCCAAAGATTATACAATGGGATGTACAACAATGAAACAAACCTCATCCCATCAAACCATTTACAATACAACATAATCGCAAACAAACTTAGTCTCAACTTAGCTTTCATTGTTGCGATGATATTGCTCCTCGTCTCTTCTTTTGGTAATTTTTAACCTTGTTTTTTTTTTTTTTTTTCATTTTTTGATAACTCTCCAAAAGTAGAGTTATATCAAGTCTTTCTACAGTTAATTTTGCACTTATACTCACCATTTTCTCACCATTTTCTCATTAATTGTTCCATTTATTCTAATTAGTAGACATAAAATAGCCAATTGTGGTTTAATATGAAAAGAAGATTAATTTCCATAAATCGAGCTTAATTGTACACTTAATTGCGTTATTTGGTAAACTTTTCGGGGATGGCCTGAAAATTTTAATGCTCATCAGCAGTCCATGTGTATTATTGGCTACCAAATTAGAAAAATCGTAGGTGGAAAATTTTATCTTTTCTCAGCCCTAAATTAGAAGAAACAAGCATTATAAAAGACAAATGATACCTAAAATAGGGATGGGCCACACTTGGGGGAGAGAAATCGGATTAGACCAGCAGCAGCGGAGGGGCCACACTTGGGGAGAGAAATCGGATTAGACAGCAGCAGCCTCCGTTGCTGTGAAACCAGAGAAGAAGAAGAAAATCCTAATCCAGCTATGAAACCAGAGAAGAAGAAGAAAATCCTAATCCAGCAACTATTGACAGCAGAAGGAAAAGGAGACCAACAAGGATTGATTAGGGCAAAGAGGTGGACGTGAGAGCTCAAGGGAAGGGAACTTCCAGAACGACAACAAAACGGGATAACTCTCTATTTCCTTATTCTCTTTTCTCATTCCATCAATTTTAGATGATTGAGATGCGAATTCCTCTGTTTAATTCAATTTGTATGGAGAGCTTGTTAGATCGATATGACAACCATAGAAGGGGTGAATATGGTTTCAACAATAATTTTTTTCTTTTAATAACAATAAAACTTGATACCATGCAATAAAAATTAACAATAATTTAGAATTTCAATAGAAAAATGAATTTAAGTAGGAAAATGGTTAGAAAATATAACACCTTAGTTTTATAGTGTTTCGGTCAAATTTGACCTACTCCACTACCCAAACGCCTCTTGGAAATTTGAATAAAACTTTCTGACTCTTTCCTCATATCAGAGCCTGACCCGAACCGCTACACCACTCCTTTTACGAGTGCAAGAGCAAACTCAATCCTTTCCACGGCTCAGGATCAAACTGGTACACCGCTCTTTTTACGAGTTTAAGAGCAAACTCAATCCGTTCCACAACTCAGGATCAAATCGGTACAACTGTCTGAAATCTTATAGAAACACACCACAACTCTTTGAAGTAATAGATTTACAATTTTCTCACAATACAATAGACATCTCTTTCAAGAATAAGATAAACAAGAAATAGAATTGGATGCTTTGGAGAGAGCAACAATGGAGGCTTTTAAACAAAAATTATAGATCGAGAAAACTATGGAAATTGTGTATTGTATTCCATGTATTGTGTGTTGTGTTCTGAAAAATATGAAGAGGTGATTGAGAGAAATAGAATTGAAAGCTTTGGAGAGAGCAACAATGGAGGATTTTAGAGAGAGCAACCATGGAGGATTTTAAACAAAAATTTTAGATTGAGAAAACTATGGAAATTGTGTATTGTGATCTATGTTGTGTGTGTTTGTTCTAAAAGATATGAAGAGGTGATGAGTTTAAATAGGGATGAAGTTATAAAAATAGGAATTGATATGGACCACTAAAACGTGAAGACACCAAAAATAATATTTATTTATTTTTAAATTTATCGTAAAAAATTATAGACGACATGTTTATATATTTATATTATTATTTTAAATAAATATTCAAAACATTTTAAATTCATTTTCATATTTTATATATATATATATATATATATATATTTAAATGTAATAATATAATAAAAAAAAAATATTAATGAAAACCATGTGGGTAACATTTAAATGTAATTAGAAAGTTTTATAAATCTAATTTAAATATTTTATAATTCAAGAAAACTAGTTTTCATTCAAATAGTAACCGAAAACTTTTATTTTAGATTAAAGCAATCGAAAATTTCACCATTTGTTACTCTACCAAAGTTATAAATGTCATACTTCGATTGGTCCATGATGTCAATTTTGCCTGCTAATCCATGATGTCAATTTTGTCACTACATCATCACGTCAACTATCTTGTTTTGAATTTAATTGGTCCATGATGTCAATTTTGCCGCCACATCATTACATTGGGTATATTGTTTTGACTGAAACTTCTCCGTTTTATCTTTAATTTGAGTGAACCAAAAAAGACGTTCAAATCGTTATTCCCAACCTTACACTGTGGACAAAATACTGAGAATTCTTAATAATTGAAAGTAGGTTTGTTATCATCCAAACATCAATTAATTAATTAATTAATTAATTAAAATTAATTAATTCAAGATCAAAGGCGAAAAGCCAACAATCTCACCCTTTCTTATGACAAACCATTTCAAAAAAATAGTAGGAAAACCATAAAACTTAAAATAATGAACTGAACATGTCCAAATAATAATATCGTGATACCAATATCGATGCATCATCATAGTCATTCTAACTTATCATCAGAAATTTGAAATTCACTCACATCCATATTCTCCCTCTATATTAATGCTTCAATGAATTATGAAACATCAGAAGTGATTCATTAATTATAAAATAACAAACTTAAACATATTTTTTCTAATTTTCTCCCCTTTGTAATCATAAAAAATTTTCTCCCCTTTGTATTGTAATGAACAATAAAAAATAATGAAAGAATGACATACTCCCCCTAAGAACATGCCTTTAAATAAGATTATAAAATTCAAGATATATCACACCGAGTAATACCAAACTCAAATTCAAGATATATCATACGGAATAATACCAAGCTCAAGCCTATTTTTGCAAAAAGTTTTTTCATTGAACGGTTTGGTAAAAATATCTGCTAATTGATTATTAGAGTTTACAAAATCAAGAATAATATGTCCATTTTGCACTTGCTCTCTAATAAAATGATGTCTAATGTCATGTTTAGTTATAGAATGATGAACAAGATTTTTGGTTAAATTAATAGCACTAGTGTTATCACAAAATATAGGCACACTATCAAATTTTAATCCAAAATCACGAGTTTGTTTCATCCAAAGAATTTGAGCACAACAACTAGCAACCGCAATATATTCCGCTTCCGTAGTAGATAAGGCAATCGAATTTTACTTTTTACTAAACAAAGAAACTAATGAACTACCAAGAAATTGACAAGTTCCACTAGTACTTTTACGATCAATTAAACTTCCCGCAAAATCCGCATTAGAATATCCTACCAATTCAAACCCAACATTTCTAGGATACCACAATCCTAAATTAATAGTCCCAACAAATATTTAAATATTCTTTTAATGGCATGTAGATGAGATGCCTTAGGACAAGATTGAAACCTAGCACAAAAACATACACTAAATATAATATCAGGTCTACTAGCAGTCAAGTAAAGTAAAGATTCAATCATACCTCCATAAGATTTTATATCTACACATTTACCTTTTTCATCCTTATCAAGCTTGGTAGATGTGCTCATTGGAGTTTTTTCAATCTTACCTTCATTGAACTTGAACCTTTTGAGTAAATCCTTGATGTACTTCTCTTCTCTTGATTTAGGAAGATACCATCTTTCAGTTGTTTGATTTGAAGTCCAAGAAAGAAACTGAGCTCTCCCATCGTACTCATCTCAAACTCATTATGCATACATTTAGAAAATTCTTCACATAAAGAAGGGTTAGTAGAACCAAATATAATATCATCCACATATATTTGCACTAATAGCATATCTTTTTCTTTAATTTTAATAAAGAGAGAGAGTAGTGTCGAGCTTACCCATTTTAAAATCATTCTCAATAAGAAAATTACTAAGTCTATCGTACCAAGCTCTTGGAGCTTGTTTTAAGCCCTAAAGAGCCTTTTTCAACTTATAGACATGACGTGGAAAGTCAAAATTTTCAAATCCAGGAGGTTGTTTTACATAAACTTCCTCCATAATATAACCATTTAAGAATGCACTTTCCACATTCATTTGATATAATATAAAATTTTTGTAAGAAGCAAATGCATGTAACATTCTAATAGCTTATAATCTAGCAACGGGTGCAAAAGTTTCTTCATAGTCTATACCTTCCTCCTGACAAACAAGTCTAGCTTTAGGCATTGCTTGCCTTCGGCAACCAAACATCACTTTTGTGGAATTCAATTTTGTTTGACCACACACGTCACCTGTGCATGCATGTTTAATCATGCACAACACAACAACGTTGCTTCTCATTGTCATATCAGTTCCCAACAACACGATCCATGCATCATGATATGATGCATGACCATCTTAGTTTGCTCAAACACATACGTTGGGAACTGACCCAATGTGTCAATCATCTCATTAGGACATTTCAAACATTCATCCATCTGGATTCTCTTGAGCATCAGACTCTCCCGTGTACATGCTAAACCATTTACGACATACTTTCTTAATAGCGGGTGCATGATCCAACCTTCGACACATGGGTTGGGGAGCAATATTGGCACACCTATGCCATCTCTTACTTTCTTGTTTCTTTCCTCAACCATAGAAAATGTTATCTATTTTAAGATTAAGATCCATCATTAGCTCAGGCATAAATCCTGACTTGGAAAAATATGCAAATAAGGGCCACATTTTATCGGACAAGGGTAATGTGCCATTGCAACCATATCACAATTCTCACGCAAATCTTCTTAAACATGTCATAATCTAATAATCATGCCAAAAACTTGATGATGGAATATAAAATTTTCAAATGATTCACAGTGTCGAAGGAATCATCATTTTCAAATGACAATTGTGGTCGGTGGCGTTTGTTGTTACAAACCTTGAGGATGTGACTCTAAGAACGACCATTAAGGTCATATATTGTGTCTTCTTCTTCAATGATGGAAGGAGAAGACGCTAAACCGATTGAAGCTGCCTCTTGAAGAATCTTTTAAAAATCACCTACCGAAGATGTTTGGGCTAAAACTGCTAGTAGCCTAGACATTGTGTAACGCCCCATTAGGTTATATATAATAATAATAATAATCATAATAATAATAATAACAACAATAATAATAATATTAATAATAATAATAATAATAATAAAATAAAAATAATAAAATAAGCAACAAAAAAAAATTAACTGATCAACCCTCCTTAAATCTCTCCGCCCTACCCTAAAATACCTCCTCATCCGGCATCAATAATTCTACCAACAAAACAGAAAAAGAAAGAAAAAGATTTTATGAGGAGAAGAAAGGTAGATAGATCTCTGGGAAGAAAGACTTTTATGTGAGAAGCAAGGTAGATAGATTTTTTGGGAGAAAAAAAAGGAAGATAATGGAGGGATGATTAGGCAGATAATTGAAGAGAGATGTGATTTTAAAAGGTTAGTAGTCAGATCTACCTTTTCCTCTTCTAGTATGGTCAGATCTACATATTCCTTTTATGGTATGGAAGGATATTAATATGTTGCAATTATTTAGATATGAGTTAGAAATGATCATATCTTAACCAAAAATCAATTAAAATTTGGTAGGGAAAAGAAATACAAAGAAAGAGGAGAAACGGGGAAAACAAATCAAACAATCAAAAAGGGAAGAGAGAAAAAAAAAAAAACAAAAAGAAAGAGAAAGAAAGAAATAGAGATTTCCAAATAAAAAAAAAAAAAANGAAAGAAATAGAGATTTCCAAAAAAAAAAAAAAAAAAGATAAGGTGAGAGAGAGAAAGATTTAGAAACAACTCATAGAAATTTTACCAGATGTAAATAACAGAGCACAGAAAATCTGGTAATTAGACTGGAGGGTTGTAAATAACAGAACACATAAAATCTGGTAATTAGACTGGATGGTTGTAAATAACAGAGCACATAAAATCTGTAATTAGTGTTGAAGAGAGTTAAAGGAATTAGATAGGGGTAATTAGTGTTGAAGAGAGTTAAAGGAATTAGATATGAGAATAGAATTAGAAAAGAATTAGAATTAAAAGGAAAAAAATGGAAGAGGGGAAGATTTTAAGAAGAAAAGAAAATTAAATCAATTCCGTTAATTGCATAGATATTTTTTTAGGAAAGAAATGAAAATCTTGTATTGAAAATAGTCCCTATAATAGGCTGAATTAAAAAAAAATGATGATTCCTGATATTATTAGGAAAGAAAAGAAAAGAAAATTAGAATGATATTTTTAGGAAAGAAAAGAAAAAAAATTCAAAATCCTTTATCGAATTAATTAGAATAAGATCTCCACCTACATTACCGGGTTATTTAGATTTTAATTAGCAGTTAGAAATCATGTGAGATTTTTGAATGAGATCATAGATCTTCTCTTTTATGCAATTATTTAGAATTAGATCTCCCCTTCATTTACTATTAGAATTAAATAGGAAAGAAAAGAATTAAACAAGAGATTTGGAAAAGAATTAAACCGAGAGAGGTTTGAAAAGAATTAATCAGAGAGAGGAGGTAAAGAAAAGAAAGAGGTAAAGGAAATTATATATATTTAACTAATTAAATATAGACAAGAAAAGAGAGAGACAGTGGAGGACGAAAATGCAAGATTTGGTGAACAGAAATTTTTTTACAGATAAATACATAGAGTAAAAAAAGGATAACGAGATATGTATATATATATATATTCAATACTCATAAAGTCTCTAATGGTCACATGGAGTTTAACCCGTGGACCATTGTAAAATTTAGAGAATTGAAATTAATGTCATGGTTCATATAGGTTGGCTTGGATACAAAGAACAAAACCGAACTTGATAAATTGGTGATACCAGTCTAAGCTAATTAGGTAAGTGGTCTTACTATAGGATAGGCTAAAATTTGTATGAGTTACGATGTTGTATGAACTATGTCATACGTTGCGGTATATGAGTTATGATAATGTATGACTTATGATGATGTGTGGGTTATGATACCTGATGATGTGCTCAGTATATATATATTTTGATGAATGTCGTACTTGATATGTTTGATGCACTTTGTGGCAATATGATGAGTATGATGATTGCGTGACGTTTACCTTAATATGATGATGTTTTCCATATTGAGCATGCTATATGATGATGAGTGCCATATTGCATCATGTCGTTAGATCGACATAGGACACAACCCTAAGAGCGTGAAAATGATATTAATATAAATATCCACGAGTATGTGTTACCTAGAGTAACAAAGAGATGAGACTAGAGGGTTGTGTCAGAAGAGACATTATGATGGATTTAGAGGGACCTCATGCATATTGTATGTTCATAAGCATAGGGCTACTTCCCCTAGAGATGATGAGTGCGGACGCGCACC